>NW_024412403.1:21701090-21951146 GCF_014898765.1 Herpailurus yagouaroundi
GTGACTGTTCCTTAGTCCCTTGATCTCTGTAGCAAGAGATTCTCTGCTGTCAGCTATACTGTTTTCAAGCCCAGCGATTAATTTTATGACTATTATTCTAAATTCACTTTCTGTTATATTATTTAAATCCTTTTTGATCAGCTCATTAGCTGTTGTTATTTCCTAGAGATTCTTCTGAGGGGAATTCTTCCGCTTGGTCATTTTGGATAGTCCCTGGCATGGTGAGGACCTGCAGGGCACTTCCCCTGTGCTGCGGTGTATAACTGGAGTTGGTGGGCGGAGCCGCAGTCAGACCTGATGTCTGCCCCCAGCCCACCGCTGGGGCCACAGTCAGACTGGTGCGTGCCTTCTCTTCCCCTCTCCTAGGGGTGGGATTCACTGTGGGGTGTGGTGGCCTGTCTGGGCTGCTTACACACTGCCAGGCTTGTGATGCTGGGGATCTGGCGTCTTAGCTGGGGTGGGTAGGCAAGGTGCACAGGGGCAGGAGGGGCAGGCTTAGCTTGCTTCTCCTTAGGTGATCCACTTCAGGAGGGGCCCTGTGGCAGCAGGAGGGAGTCAGATCCGCTGCCGGAGGTTTGGCTCCGCAGAAGCGCAGGGTTGGGTGTTTGCGTGGAGCGAGCAAGTTCCCTGGCAGGAACTGGTTCTCTTTGGGATTTTGGCTGGGGGATGGGCGGGGGAGATGGCGCTGGCGAGCACCTTTGTTCCCCACCAAACTGAGCTCTGTCGTCAGGGGGCTCAGCAGCTCTCCTTCCCTTTGTCCTCCAGCCTTCCTGCTTTCTGAGCAGAGCTGTTAACTTATGACCTCCCAGCCACTAAGTCGCACTTGCTGTCGGAACACAGTCTGTCAGGCCCCTCCGCTTTTTGCAAGCCAGACTCGGGGGCTCTGCTTGGCCGGCGAGCCGCCCCTCTGCCCCGGCTCCCTCCCGCCAGTCCGTGGAGCACGCACCGCCTCGCCGCCCTTCCTACCCTCTTCCGTGGGCCTCTTGTCTGCGCTTGTCTCCAGCGACTCTGTTCTGCTAATCCTCTGGCGGTTTTCTGGGTTATTTAGGCAGGTGTAGGTGGAATCTAAGTGATCAGCAGGATGCGCGGTGAGCCCAGCGTCCTCCTACGCCGCCATCTTTCCTCTCTCAATGTTTATTTATTTTTGAGAGAGAGACAGAGTCAGAGCATGAGTCAGGGGAGGGGTAGAGAGAGAGGGAGACACAGAATCCAAAGCAGTCTCCAGGATCTTAGCTGTCAGCACAAAGCTCTACACGGGGCTCAAATTCACAAACCATGAGATCATGACCTGAGCCAAAGTCAGACACTTAACTGACTGAGCCACCCAGGTACCCCTGGCCATCAGTACATTGTCCCCCTCCATATCCTAATTTTCTCTAGGTGACTGATATTTAGAACAAAAACCAGGACGGCGTTATCTGTAGACAAATCCTGTACTTATTTCTACCACATCATCCTACTTTGAAGAGACGGAGCATGTACATGACTGACCGCATTTGTATGAGGTTCCTGCCATGTCGCCAATGTGCCCTCTTGACAGAGTTCACGTGGCCCGTGCTTATTGACACGTTTTATATCCTGAAGTGGATTTTTTAAATCATCGTGTTAGAAGTCTTAACAGTTGTCAGCCTAGGATAAAATGAATATTATCCGGGGGTTAAAATTATTTTAATATTTGCTGTCTGTTTCAGCTTTTACCTACAATTATCCTACTAACTAAAGAAAAAAAAAAAAAACGAACAGTTTCTGGCATTGATATGAAATACTAAAAATAACAGGCAGAATGTTAGTGAATAACACAGCTGAGGGCCAGAAAGAAAGACCACTGGCCTGCCAATTACTCTGTGTTGATCAACCAAATGCATGTGACTGTCCTGATCATATTGTGCATCTGGACAGGCAGAGGCATTACCCATGGAAGGTAGGGCTGCCAGCATGGAGAGAAAATGAGGACTCTCAAATGTGAAAATGATTAAGGCATCCTTCTAATTCATCTCCAGTGTCGGTAGAAAGAGAGGCGGCTACAATTCCAAACTGCAACGGTAATGCGCAACGTAATTATCCTCTTTGCATAACCTATACATAATTTAATTGAGCCTAATTCTCCTCTTAAATTCCCAAAGGGAGATTATTCTTGATGTCAGAAAATTTACCCTTGGGAATCTTTCTTTCCCACTCTACATATTCCCTCGGTGCTGAAAATTACATTGACTGAAGAAATCCTGTTTATTTTCCAAACATTATTTTGAAATGTTCAACCAAAAAAGTGTTCTTCCACTTCCTGCTTGAGTTTGCTATTCTACCAAAATTGACATGTGGACATTCAAAGTTTTATTTCCAATTTCTTTTAATATATTTTTTTAAATTTTTTAATGTTTGGTTTTGAGAGAGAGAAAGACAGAAAACAGGGGAGAGGCAGAGAGGGGGAGAGAGAGAGAGAGGGAGAGAGAGAGAGAGAGAGAGAGAGAGAATCCAAAGCAGGTTCAGACTCTGAGCTGTCAGCACAGAGAGCCCGAGGTGGGCTCAAACTCATGGACCGTGAGATCATGGCGCTCAACCAACTGAGCCGCCAGGTGCCCCTCCAATTTCTTTTAATCTTTTAAATAGTAAAGCAGACTAGAGCATATATGTGCACACACGCAAACAAGTAAAACAAACAAACACACAAGATTTTTCCACCAGCCGTTTTAAAGATCTCGAGTGAAAATAATTAAATTCTTTCCTGTTTCCTTATCATACATTTAAAAAGGCATAAAAATATGTTAGGGTTCAAGGTCCATATATATGTACATTTCCATTCCAAACTTTTGATGTTACAGATAAATGGAAAAGAAAACCTTATCAATGATTATATATCCATTTTATAGGCATTTATTTCTATGCAAATGAAATAGTAATATTCTCTGTTTCCCAGAAGCTTTATGTTTCAAAGTGATTTTAGTGGTGCCTGGGTGGCTCAGTCAGTTGCATTTCACTTTAGTCCAGTAATGGTGCTGTCCCTCCCCTGCTCACACTCTGTCTCTCTCTGTCTCTCAAAAAATAAAAAATAAAAAAAAAATTTTAAATGATTTTAAGGTCATTGGAGAATGCAAATAACTATCAGTTAAAGAATCCTTCAAGTAAAATCTGCCTTGCCTATAGTGTTAATACGTTTATTGGCTATAAAACCAGCTTTTTTTCCCCGCATCCTTTTTTTTCCTATGATATTTCACTATGATACCTATATATGCTCAGCATGTAAAATATGTAATACAGCATAAAGAAGCAGCTTATTTATAACCACTCATTATTCCAAAGACTTCTCAATGAAAGGATTATTTGTTATTTGTGTACATACAATTCTATTTTCCAATTTATTTATAAATGAAATTCATTTCTAGGAAAAATAGCAGTAATGATTTAGCGACATCTCTGATTATGTCATGAGAAGTACTTGCCAAAACTTCCGCATTTTTGGAGGAAGTGCTTACTAGTGAATGTTAACTTTTTTCTGTACCTTTTTCTCTTTCTACCCTAAGAAAAGTTGAGTGATTTAACAGGAGGGTCGTGAGAACTTGATGTTCATCGGCTGCATTTCTTATCAGCGGACTGAAGGGGACAAATATAGATCACAATAAAGACTTGCCATTGGCTATACCATATGTTGAGCCACAGTGGGTATTTTTACTGGTTATTTCCACCAGGACAGAAGTAAATAAGCAGGATTTGCTTATCTGAGTCCATCGTCTTCCAATCTCTGTTCATGACTTGGTGACTGTCAATTATTTGAAAGTCCAGGTAGTAGCTACTGTGAGTGGTAAATGACAAAGAAACCTGAACTTATTAGGGAGACTTGGACAATTGCCTTCCCACAGGAAGAAAATGTCTTACTTTATTATTTATCTACTGGAATTTCTCGTGAAAATTCTCTAGGAAAACATCCTGTGATGAGGGTCAATTACAATTCCCAAAACTCATTAAAAATGAAACTCAAGTAGCATGTGCTTCTGCTGTTGGAACACCATTACTGTACCATTAACACCTGTCCATGTTATGGAACTATATTCATGAATTTCATTTATTTTTTTAACTTTTTTTTAATATTTATTCATTTTTGAGAGACAGAGAGTGAGCGGGGAGGGGCAGAGAGAGAGGGAGACACAGAATCCGAAGCAGGCTCCAGGCTCTGAGCTGTTAGCACAGAGCCCCACGCGGGGCTCAAACCCACAAACCGTGAGGTCATGACCTGAGCCGAAGTCGGGAGTTTAACTGACCCAACTTCGGCTCAGGTCATGATCTCGCGGTTCCTGATTTCGAGCCCGGCGTGGGGCTCTGCACTGACAGCTTGGATCCTGCAGCCTGCAGGTTCTGTATCTCCCTCTCTCTGCCCCTCCCTGCTCTCTCTCTCTCAAAAATAAATAAACATTAGAAAAAACTTCTTAAAAATTACCTGCTGTTATGCACATTTCCTCTTTTGTGTACCTAAGGCTTAAGCCTTTGATTATTTATCTTTAAAAAAGAAAGGAGGACAGAAGGAAAGAAAGACCACTTGGGAAGCTAATTACTCTGAGTTTATCAGTTCAGGGGTATGATTATCCCCCACTTTTCAAAAGTTTGTTATGCCTCCTTGCTTTTATGAAAGATCTACATTAGCACCTGTGTTCTGTAACTGAAAGAAATAGAGGATTTTTGCTCTTACAAAAAAAAGCAAAAGGCAAAATAGTATTTAGCATTTATTTTGCATCCGGCCATTATAGAGGCAGGGTGCACCCTCAGCAGCAAGAGTGATGCCACCCTCCTCCTTCCCTCCAACATGCTTAGCACCTCAGCAGTAAGCCCAGCTTTGAACTGGGACTGTAAGCACCTGTGCTTTATCTCAATTTATTCTAGGCATCCCATGCAAGATGGAGAAAAGCCTAAAAAAATCCTGAGCAAGGTTATTTTTAGGGTCTGGGAATGCTCAAAATGTTTTTTCATGTAAATTAATGGTAATCATTTCTTCCTTCTTCCCTTTGCCCATTTCAACTTATGAAAGGTTTCATAGAAACACTCTGCTTTGGGATAGCAGAGGAAATCTGTATCAGCCTGTGCTGGTCAAGCTGTGTCTATCTGTCTAAAGAGGTACTAACAAGGCATGGTTCCATGAATACTGTCGAGGCGCAGCACAATTTGTCTTTCCCAGCATGTTACAAATATGGATTTTCTTTAAATAAATGTACTTTCCTTCGTATATAAATCATGTATTTTCCATCACTGATTCTGAACTTCTTAACACTTTTGAGTGAAAATTTTCTTAATTGTATTTTATAAGTGCTTATTGCTACTCTAAAAGACCATTATGGATCTTTGTTTTTGTATTTTGCTGACTTGTAATGAATTTTCTTACTGACCTGTAATGAATTTTAAGGGTTTTTTCCTACTTGATCAGAACGGACATTGAAATGTTCCTTCTCATTAAAATAAACAGTACAAATTCCTTTCCCAAATGTAGAGTGCTATTTATTATAAACAGTATTGTTTTTATTGTTCCTTTGATACAGGTGCAAGAATTAGAAATGGCAAAATATAACAAAAACATTCTGGAAAATCGTGTAGTTTGAAATGCCTCCACCCATTTTATAAACCAGAAGTGAAAAATTTCTAGACCTTGGATTGCAATCAACTTTTATTTACTAAGATGTAATCATATGTGGTGGAAATTGTGAAAAGGATATAATGTGCTTAGCAAATATTTATTGAATGTGTACTACATATGTGGAAACGTCCTAGCTTCTAGGATTTTAAGAGGGAACAGAATATTTTTAAAAGCCGTACTTGTCATGCAGTTTATAATCTAGGAGAGATTACTAATTTAATTTAGGAGAAAGTTAATTTAAGACGTTTCATTTTAGAAATATAAGTGGAAACTCCCAAATGTTCACCAATTAAACAGGAATTAGAATACATTAAATAAATGCAGTCTCAAATTGTATCTTTACATTTCTGAATAGAATGTCATTATTTTTTCGAATTACATGAATGTAATTTTGTAAATGAGTTGGGACTCTTATCTCTCAGGTAAAAGTGATTTTTTGGTAAGTTGAAATACTTTGCCTCTTTCTCTAGCTTTTTTTTTTTCTTGCTTACAGACTGATTGGGTTTTGGGGTGATGGTGGAAGGTTTGGAGCTGACCGCCAAGAAAGAATTTTTAAAGACGTCTTTTAAGTGCAAAAAAAGGTGGTTTTATTAAACATTAGGACAGGACTTATGGGCAAAAATTCCTGCACTGGGATTGTGAGGGGGGTAACTGATAATAGACCTTCAGGCTGTTAGAGGGTTAAGATAGAGTAAGTCCCTAAGATTTTGGAAGCAAGGATTCCAGGACCTTGAGGGGCTAGCTTTGAGGAAACCACCATTTGTTACCTTTTGGTAAAACCTCAGTCATGAGACCCTTCAGATGTAAATCAGGGTGTCATAAGCCTAACTATGAATGCCAGCATATATCTCAGGGGAGATGAGATAAAGGAAGTTTCCAAAGAAATTTTTATATGTTAAAGTAGACTTATAGGATCCTGGGGGGTCAAGATAATGTTAAGTCAAGTTTCCTTTACAACTAGCAAAGTGTCATCATCGAGGCAGCTGAGTTCCTAGAAGGAGGCCACTCTACCTGTTTCAAGGACTTATCAGTGGACTATAGGCAGTAAGGGAATTTAAATTTTCATTTGCCTTAGGTTACCTTATCACCATGGCAAGTATTTAACCCCTTTTGTTCTTGGGTAGCCAGGAGTGTCTGAAGAGTATCACCCATATCCCACCTGGGCTGGCAGGGGTGGGGGGGTGCTGTTAGCCTGTACTTTGCCCTCAGCTTGCTCCACGCTCCTTCATCGCTCACTACAACACAAAATTGAAGAATAATTTTATTTTGGCATTTTATTAGTTTTATTCTCTATGATCTCATTTACTTTGAATGAATTAATTATATATTTTATATTCCCCTACAAGAAAAAAAAAAAAAAAAAACCTAAATCAGTTTTTCTGTAATTGTGACACCTGATTATATATATATTTTTTTCAACGTTTATTTATTTTTGGGACAGAGAGAGACAGAGCATGAACAGGGGAGGGGCAGAGAGAGAGGGAGACACAGAATCGGAAACAGGCTCCAGGCTCTGAGCCATCAGCCCAGAGCCCGACGCGGGGCTCGAACTCACGGACCGCGAGATCGTGACCTGGCTGAAGTCGGATGCTTAACCGACTGCGCCACCCAGGCGCCCCTATATTTTTTAATTTAGTTTTACTTTCCTACAGATATTTGTACAGCCGATTTAAAATATTTTTTAATGTTTTATTTACTTTTGAGACAGAGAGAGAGACAGAGCATGAGCAGGGGAGGGGCAGAGAGAGAAGGAGACACAGAATCGGAAGCAGGATCCAGGCTCTGAGCTGTCAGCACAGAGCCCGATGCGGGGCTCGAACTCACGAGCTGTGAGATCATGACCTGAGCTGAAGTCGGATGCTCAACTGACTGAGCCACCCAGACGCCCCAGTACAGCCAATTTAAAAACATTTATCTTTATTTTAACAACACAAATCTAAAAGAAAAAAATATTTCATGAAGATCAGATATATGTGTGGGAAAAAAATCGGCCAATTCTTATGTTATGATAGTATAATAAATTATAGTGAAATCACTTCAACTCTATTTGATGAACATATTTGAAAAAAAATTCATATTTCTGATTGCCTCAAATTATAAGGACTATATTTTATTTACATTTCTCTGAGGACTTAGGATGTGAAATATCTTTTCATATGTTTGTTTGCCTTCTGTATGTTTTCTTTGGTGAGATGTCTGTTGAGGTCTTTGGCCCATTTTTAATTTTTTTTTGTTCTTATTGTTGAGTTTTAAGAATTCTTTGTATATCTTGAATAATAGTCCTTTGTCAGATGCGTCTTTTGCAAATATTTTCTTCCAGTGTGTGGCTTATCTTCATTCTCTTGAAATTGTCTTTCAGAAAAAAGTTTTTAATTTTAATGAAGTTCAGCTTATCAATTCTTTCTTTTATGAATCATGTCTTTGGTGTTATATCTATAGAGTTATTGCCAAACCCCAAGCATTAGATTTTCTCTTATGTTATCTTCTAGGAGTTTTATACTTTTGCATTTCACATTTAAGTTTGTGATTTATTTTATTTATTTTTACTTTTCTTTAATGTTTATTTTTTTATGAGAGAGAGAGTGAGAAAGAGAGAGAGAGAATGTGAGCAGGAATGGGGGGGGGGCAGAGAAAGAGAGAGGAGACAAAGAATCTCAGGTAGTCTCCAGGATCTGAGCTGTCATCACAGAGCCTGACACAGGGCTCAAACCTATGAACCGTGAGATCATGACCTGAGCCGAAGTCAGCCACTTAACCAACTGAGCCACCCAGGCACCCCAGTCTGTGATCCAATTTAACTTAACTTTGTGAAGACTGTAAGATCTCTATCTAGATTCGCTGTTTTTCATGTTGTGCTGTTGTTCTAACACCATTTTTGACAGTCTTTGCTGTATTGGATTATTGCCTGTGCTGCTTTGTCAAAGGTCAGTTGACTGTATTTATGCGGACTACTTCTTGGCCATCTATTCTATTCCTTTGATCTATTTGTCTATTCTTTTGCCAATACCACACTGTCTTGATTAATGTAGGTCTATTACTTTCAGATTCTGTTGTCACCTTTCAAGGAGGACCAATTTGGTATTACCTTTTAAAAAAATACATTTATCCTTCTTATTCACTATTTTTTTTAAGTTTATTTATTTTGATGGGGGAAGAGAGAGAGAGAGAGAGAGAGAGAGAGAGAGAGAGAACATGGCGGGGAAGGAGCTGAGAGAATCTAAAGCAGGCTCCACACTGTCATCATGGAGCCAGATGCGTGACCAGTGAGATCGTGACCTGAGCCAAAATCAAGAATCAGACACTTAACCTACTGAGCCACCAAGTCACGCCTCTTAGTCACTCTTAAAAGAGATGCCTGAACTCCATATGTTCAAAATCTCAATTCCTCCACTCCCATTTATTTTTCATTTGCAGCCTAAGCTTTTCAGTAGTATTAGGAAATAAATACCTTAGTCCTTCCCACTTAATTGTCATCTTCCTTTGCTCTTGAGACTTCAGACTTCTCTGAATCTGTTCGTTCCCTGTTCATTATCTCTCTCTCCCTCTCCTCATTCTCTCCCTCTCTCTCATTCTCTGTAGCTCTCTATCTCCATCTGTCTGTATGTCTTTTCTTGGTTCTCCTTTTGCCAACAGCTAATGTCAGTGCTGATTAGAGTTCCATTCAGGACCTTGTGGTCTTCCTACCCTTAAATTCATGATAGTACTGGCCAACTTATCAATTAGGAGCTACATTTTCTAGGGATTTGAATGTGATGCTAAAAATTTTACACATATCATCTTATATAACCTTCAACATAACCCAGGATCCCCAAGATCCTCTTAGGTGTCCTTGTCTCAATTACTGATTCGTGTGGGAATATAGCTAAAACATAGTAAACAAATTTTATTTTTTAAACTATCATGATGTGGTGGGTTAGAACTTTGTACTGAGCAATGCTTTTGCTTCACCTGACATTAACTGGGTGGTATCCAACTGGTGACTATCATATATAGAGAGTCCAAGAGACTTTGTTCACATGTATGATTAGTAACATGACAGTAGGAAAGCTAGTGTCATCCAGACCGCTATCCCTCTCCATGTATTTGCAGAGCTTCTCAGACTAGACAGTTGAACTTGCTGTAAGGTGACTCAGCAGGGTGGTCACAGTTCATACATAGTGGCTCAGGGCTTCCAAGGAGCAAACTGTTGTTGCCATTCACCTTAAATACTGGACCCCAAACTGGCACGGCATCAGTTCAGCTGCACTGTTTGTCACAGCCAACCGAGCTACACGGTGACAGAAACAGTCCCCTCGTGCCAAAGGGAGGACGTGATGTATTTTTGGCCTACTATTGCCATCACTATTTTTAGCTTGAGGCAGTGAGTTTTAGCTCGGTAACTGTTCTGCATAAATTCACAAAACTCACAAATTGTGAGCTGGGTTTGTCACTTATGAACTTCTTTTTCTTCCAAAACCGTGTTTCAGTTCAAACATGGCCCTAGAACTTTGCAGTTGTGTTTCCGCCGACTGGCTGGGTATAATTATGGGAATTGCTCAAAATGTCTACAGTTTAACTTCTTCCTACTTCACGGTCTCACTCTTTTTCACAGCATTGCATTGTCTTCTAGTGCAGACAATGGAGAGGATTCCTAAATTTTATTGGCCTCGGAATATGCACTTGTTTCAATAATGATTTATTTATAAATGTCTTCTGCCCTAGATAATAAGCTAATTGAGGATAGGTACCTCACTGGATTCCTCTTCGAGTCTCCAGCTAAAAGCATGATGTCTGGAATATAATTGTGGTCATATTTGTGGAAATAATGAATGAATTAATGTAAATGGCCTTGCTTTACTTATAACAAGTTAATCTGTTAAAACGAGGGGTTACTTAATACTATTTAATACACTCTTCTGTCTCTATGAACTTGTAGTGTACTGACAAATGCTTTATTGGAAATTCTTCATTATAAAACAGTATTAAAATTCATATTTTATCAACTTTTGGACATAAATACATTTTAACATTTGTACTATTACTTTCCTAGCAAGAATAACTTACTTTCAGGAGAATAGCAATTTACTCATACCTAGGAAATAATTAACTGCTTTATGGAAGAATGGTAAATCATGATTGGAAAAAAACAAAAGTGATACCTTTGTCTATCCAGACAGAAAAAAAAAAAGTTTTCCTCAAATTTATGTATAACTTCAAAAGCTATCTCTTCTAAATAACAAAATGCTATCTATTAGAGGATTTTAGAATTAAGAGTATATTAAAAACTTACAAGGTTTTCAGGTATGTTTCCCTTCAGTATCATGATACAATATTTGATATACAAGTCTGTGTTTTTGTATATTATCATAAAGAGAATTTGTTGAAACTATAAATAACATTGGGTCGCTTTAAAGTAATCACGTTGGTGGGTCTCTCCCTTGGTTTTCAATGCATTACTTTCTCATACAAGTGCCTTTGAAGTAACAACAAAGTTACCGATCTCACTTCAAATTCTTCTCAAGTTCCACAATTATGTCATTAGAGAAATGTACCTCATATTTGAACATGTTCAGTAACTCCACTATGTTGTCTAGCTTAATATTCTGAGAAGGAAAGGTTTGAAACGTTATATGAATTGTTGGCTGATTGCACTTGATCTGAAATTGCCTGCTCATTACCATCCGAATCATTGGCAGCTTATCAAGTCAACTCCAGTTATGAAAATGAAGCACATGCCACCATACCCTACGTGTAGATGTGCTTTGACAAATATAGCATTTTACACATAAGATATTAAGGAAATATTTTTAAATTGTAATTTATTTTTTTTAATGTTTTATTTTTATTTTTGACAGAGAGAGAGAGAGAGAGAGAGAGAGAGAGAGAGAGAGCATGAGCGGGGGAGGAGCAGAGAGAGGGGGAGACACAGAATCTGAAACAGGCTCCAGGCTCTGAGCTGTCAGCACAGAGCCTGACGCGGGGCTCAAACCCACAGACTGTGAGATCATGACCTGAGCCGAAGTCGGATGCTCAACCGACTGAGCCACCCAGGTGCCCCTTTAAATTGTAATTTAGAAAAGAAAGTTCACAGTGAATATTTTATTATTTACCAAAGTTGGCTGTATGTTTTCACTAGTCCAACATCCGAGTTTAAGGCGCATATGCGTTTCTGTTCCTCTATGTTAATTTAATAAATGTTTGATAACAATTCAGTTATCCCACAACATTATGACAGAGTAGCAGCAGATGCACATAAAATATAACCCCCAATTGAATTAAAGTAGATAGTGTAAAGAAGTCTCACAAATTGTAATAAAGGTTGATCAAAAATGATTTACATTAAGCATTGTAACAATATAACAAATGAAATCAAGTAAATGATCTACGTTGTATTAAAGACAAAACAACGAAGCATATCAAGAAAATTGATTTGACTTGACATTATTTTGACATATGACATTGCACATTAATACAATGCCTCCTGATTCCATAGCAATCAAGTTTTTCAGGGAATTCAGTAATTTGTTTTTTCACACTTAAGAACTTCTGTGGCTCAATAAAAATGTGTTGGAGGGAAAAAATCAATGAATAACTAAAGCACAGAAATAATTGGGTTTTCCCAAATAATTAATATATTCTGAATCTAAAAACAAAAATAAAACGCTTATGTCATAAAATGACATAATTCAGCGTGGTTTTGTTTCCAGAAGATTGTGTTAGTACTATTCCAGAAGAAAAAGTGTGAATCTGAGTGAATGGCCTCATCTCTGGACTCATTTGTCTGTGATTGTGGTGCAAAGAAAAAAATAAAAGAAGCAAATTTCTAAGACTCCTGAATTTTCCAGACCGCTAAAGGGCCAGGGTGGAAAGTGTTTTGTGCTGTCATGGTGAGGTCAGAGATGTTTGCGGCTGTTTATTGCAACATGTTACAACATGCTATGCAGTTCAGACTATAATTTATAGATGTGTATTTTATTTTTAAGTTTATTTACTTATTTTGAGAGAGAGAGAGAGAGAGAGAGAGAGAGAGTGCAGGAGGGGCAGAGACAGAGGGAGAGATAGATAATCCAAGCAGGCTCCTCACTGTCACCGTGGAGCTCGATGTGGGGCTCAAACTCACAAACTGAGAGATCATGACCTGAGCAGAAACCAAGAGTCGGCCACTTGAGCAACTGAGCCACCCAGACGTCCGGCAAATATATACTTAAAGAAGAGTGGGAGTCATACTTCAGCCATTTGTTCCAACAGAAGGGTATTACGTATTTTGCGAGCATATTCAAGTGAACTGAAATTGTTAAAATGGAAAATACATCACAGAAAACACTTTCAGTGAAGATTCTATGCTGGATCAAGGACTCAGTGAAGTGATTTAGGCCTACTGGTATCACTACTTCTCAAGCATAGTCAAATTAATGATCTATATAACTAGATTTTGCCATTTACAGATATGAATCTGTGGCTGTTCAGAAGGCAGTAAGTCAAAACCTTTATACCCAAGAGTTCTTTAGATTGGATAACCATAAATCTATACAATTTTATATAGAAGAATCCTAAGAGGAAAGTGCCAGGCAATTCTTTCTGTGACCATGAAGTGGCACAGAATGCGAGCTACCTTAAAATGTCGTATATTTTACATAGATTGAAAAAAGTATTGGGCTTCGATTCTGCAATGAGGAAAGACATCGCGCCCACCTAAACAACTAGAAAATCGTCAGGAGGATGAAGGCTTTGCATTTTAATGACACCATAATCGTTCACCTAACTAACTTAGGCCAAACAAAAGTTTTAGCCTATGATGTTCAGAGCTCATTAGAGAAGCATGATATTTTGAGGAAAACACAATGATATTTTAAGTGAAAGGTTAAGTGTTACAGTAGAAATAAGACCTAAACTGAGAAAATCTTGAGAAACTGATAGTAGTGGTAATAGTTCTTTGTGGCATGATTAGAAAAACAATATAATATATACGGAGTGGTTATAAAATAGTGATTCCAAGAATAAAACAAATCTCTACCATATAAACAGCTTAGTAAATGTAAAAATTATATCACACAACTGTATTGTAAAATGCATATTTCCTGAGGCATCCGGATGACTCAGTCGGCTAAGCATCTGACTTTGGCTCATGCCATGATCTCAAGGTTTATGGGTTTGAGACCGGCATCGGACTCGGTGCTAGCAGCTCGGAGCCTGGAACTTGCTTCATATTCTGTGTCTCCCTCTGCCCCTCCTCCAACTCATGCTCTGTCTCTTCCTGTCTCTCAAAAATAAATAAACATTAACAAAAATAATAAAAATAGTAAAATGCTTATTCCTTAAAAATAATTATTTAGAAAATCATTGCATAGCCATCACCCCCTGATAGTAACCCTCTTATTGCAATGATGGCAATAAATTTCAATTACTTTTTATAGACATATGTATGGTAAAAAACGTCGTCTATTTTAAAGTAATTTATGCATTTTCAATAAGGTTCTTTTTTATTATTTCTGGATAAGGAGTGTAAAAATTTGAACCAGCTATGAAAATTAGCATATGCACCTTCCCAGGATCAAAAAGAACTTAGGGCCTACAGCAGAAAACCTAGGAGAAATTTCACATACTTCACTGTTTTTTTCTTATTTTAATGGGGGAAAAATATCTTCGAGGAAACTCTGGCTTGAACTCATGTGCCAGCAAAGTTTGGATTCTCAGTTTGAAAATTAAAACAGAATCTATCAGAAGATTGTTTTTGTAGGAAAAAAAACTCTGTCAAGATAGCTTTAAATGACAGAAAGAGATATTGGCTATAAAGATATTTGGGCTAATCTTAATGAATAACCAATTAAGTAGCACATACATTCTCTTTAGTAAACCTCCTAAATTGTGATCCCACTGTGATGTGCAAGATAATTCATACCAATGTCATTCAACATACATTAAATAATAAATGGTGAGAACCGTTTGGTCACATTTCCAGTCACCATTCCCTTGCACACAGGCTCTTTTATTTCATGTTTTATTTTTATGTAATCTCTACACCCCCTGTGGGGCTCGAACTTAGAAACCTGAGATCAACAGTTGCATGCTCTACCTCCTGAGCCAGCCCGGTGCCCATGTTTTTTTGTTTTGTTTTGTTTTGTTTTGTTTTGTTTTGTTTTGTTTTAGTTTTAATATACTTAATGTACAGTGTGATGTTAATATACTTAATGTACAGTGTGATGTTTCAGGTGTACAATAGAGAGTTTCAACAATTCTATACATTACTCAGTGCTCATCGTGAAAAGTCTACTTGTAATCTCCGTCACCTATTTCACGCATCCCTCCACTCACCTCCACTTCTGGTAACCACGAGTTTGTTCTCTATATCTGAGTCTGATTTGTTCGTCTCCCTTTTTTACTTTGTTTGCTTGTTTTGTTTCTTAAATTCTACATAGGAGTGAAATGGTATGGTATTTCTCTTTCTCTGATAGACTTATTTCACTTAGCATTAAACTCTCTAGGTCCATCTATGCTGTGGCAAATGGCAACATTTCACTCTTTTTTATGGCTGAGTAATATCTCATTATATATATATATATACACATCTTACTTTTTCATTCATCTATTGATGGACACATGGGTTGTTTCCATATTTGTCTATTATAAATAATACTGCAATAAACATAATAGTGAATTTATCTTCATGGATTTGCACACTAAACTCTTTAACTATTGTTTTACATAATGCTTGTTTTACATAATTTGTTTTGCTGTGCAAATAATTATGCCACACAGATATATGTATATATGTATATATATGTATATATAAGATTTATAATTACTCTATCATTCTTTCATAATTAGATCTCTCTTTCTCTCTCTGCTTCTCTCTGTTTCCCTCTCTCTCTCTCTATCTATATACCTGTATCTGTATTTATATCTGTATATATATCTATATCATCTATATCTATATCTGTATTTAAACTTTATCAAATGTACTTCAGTACCTTTCTCCTGTTAATATATTTTATTATTGATACATAAGCTGGAAAACACTACATGTACTGCATTCATGCATAGGTAAGTTCTCACTCAACTCAGGAACTAACAGGGTACATTTCACTGACTTAACTTTATTGGAACTTATCATTAAGTTTAACTATAATGTGGGTGTACTTGTTTTGCTCTCTATTTCCCATCCCTTGTGACCAAATGGCCGTCAAAATTTTCTTTAAGCATTGTATACCATTATGTAGAGATTAGTATCATCGACTACATGTTTGCATACCAAATTCCAGTGTGAAAAAAAATGTCTTATTTGGAAAATGTTCAAGGAAAGGAATGTGTAAGCACAATATACCCTTAAATTACCAATTAATCTATGGCAGCATGGCTCACAAACAAAGGTTTCTTGGAACCCTACTTTGTCATCATCACTTGTGAGATTACAGCAAGTAATTTATTTCTAACGACAAGCAGAATAATGCAATTTGTACAAAACTTATTAATAAAACAAAACATATTAAGGTGTTTCAAATAATGTTATTCTTAATTGCTTTCTGATGTGTTTTATTAAACTGAGGAAGGGGAGCTCACTGCGAATTTGATGACAACCAACATCTACCTTTTGGATATTAAAGCTATACAGAGTGACAGTTCAAAAATATAGCGAATAGTTTCTTGTTCTATGAAATTCTACAGCGATTTGTTTTTCTGACATAATCTTAGTTTCACATGGGAATGAGTATTTTGTATCTTCACCACACAATCCTCATTAGAGCAAAAGAAATGAGACTCACTGGGCTTATGGTATTAGTCTTATTTTGAGCTGTCTCTTATTTGTGTGCATAGGCTGGTTTTCTGAATGTTTATTAGAGAATTTTAACAGCTCTCGGTTGTACTTGGGAAAATGTGTAACCGAACTGCTGTAAGTTCCCTGACATTGATTGTATCTGTAGTTTAAGTAATTATTTAATACCAACCAGCATATTAAATCATGTAGGGAACACATCAATATTTCTCAAACATTAGGGGCGCCTGTTTGGCTCAGTCAGTTAAGCATCCGACTTCGGCTCAGGTCATGACCTCACGGTCCGTGAGTTTGAGCCCCGCGTCAGGTTCTGTGTTGACAGCTCAGAGCCTGGAGCCTGCTTCGGATTCTGTGTCTCCCTCTCTCTGTGACCCTCCCCCATTCATGGTCTATCTCTCTCTGTCTCAGAAATAAATAAACATGAAAAAAATTTAATAAAAAATATTTCTCAAACATTAAATAGAGAATAAGAAGGAAAACTCTCCAATTAACTCATGATAGACAGATCAGAATTCAAGTCTTAAAATTCTAAAGTGAGTTGGCCAGTGAGGAAATACCTGAATGTTTATGTGTTAACACATTTATAATACATTTAGATGCAGAGCTGTAATAACTGGATGAAAAATAATGCAAATAAGATATTAGGGAAAAAAGATATTCGACACAAACATATTGGCACCTAATTTGTGCAGCTAATTATCCAGGTGCTGGTGAGCAAGTGAGTTCTCTTATCTCATGGAGCTTCTGGCACTGAATAAGTCTTTTCAAGTGTGATCGGTATTATAGCATAGTCCTCTTCTTGACACATGTATTTTAGAGGATCTCAAGTAGAAAGTCGTTCAAATAAATGTAGTGGGAGGAAAACACAAAGAGACTAATCTAACCAGTTGGAGCAACATGTCTGTATCCTTGTTTAAGGGACAGCATGGTATATACAATGACTGAACAAGAGGGAGAGTGATGAGTGACAGGTTGAAAGACAGACAGGGGCTAAACTGGAGGTCCACTTCAAGCTTTTGCTAAGGAGTTTGGATATTATTCCAGGGGCGATGGGCATCCATGGGAGGTTTGTACAAAAACAAAAAATATTATCATTAGTTGTTAAAATTTTTATTATGTTTACATATTTATTTTTTGAAAGAGAAAAAGAGAGAAACCAAGGACGGGCAGAAAAAAAGTGAGACACAGAATGCGAAGAAGGCTCCAGACTCAGAGGTGTCAGCTCAGAGCCCATCACGGAGCTCAAACCCATGAACCGTGAGATCTTGATTTGAGCCGAAACCAAGAGGCAGCCACTTAACCTACTGAGCCACTCAGACACTCCTAATGTTCTCGTTATTGATTTGTAAAGGAAGATTCTGGCTACATCTATGTATCTCACAGATGGGCAAGAGGGAAGCAAATACATCACTTTGGAAGGAAGAGATGATAATGACTTTGGTTAGAGTGATAGTAGATTGATAGACATAGCCAGATTACACAGATACTTGGAGATGTAACTACTACAGTGGGTTTAGATGTTAGCATTAAAACAATGAAAAATTGTTTAGTGTTTATTGCTCTACATAAATGTATCAAATACTGCTGAAACGTCAAGTTAATCCACAAGAAAGTTCACTGAATTTGGAAACAGAAGTACACTATAGAGAACCTTAGCATATTTAAACACACACACATGCGTACACACACACATATACACATACACATGCCATATTGAATGTGGAAGAATCATGTGTTTTCATGTCTAGTATGCCCTTTCGGTTAGGTTTTGTAGGAAAGAGAATCTGTGGGAGTATAGTTTGGAAAAGAAGCAATTGAAATGAGCTCCCAGAATTCAGTGGGGCTAGCAACATCCTGCTGTGGTACACCTAACTGGGAGCATTTAATCACCTGAACCTGGATTGGCACAATTATGATTAATATACTCGATGGTAAGACAAACTTAATAAGCAATTATTTGCAAATGGTCTTTTGGTCTTCCCAAAGTGATCACAATCATTACATATGGCTCTTTGAAAATATTTCTATTATCTTATTTTTACCACAGAAATGCTAAATCAGAATATTTCACTGTGAACCTGAGAATATATATTTTTCCCAGAAGTTTCTTTTGATTGGACAAATTGAAAAAGTATTGGTGTATTTCATAAAGATCCTTTGTTATTTACCTTCTCTGCCATGTTTTACCTTTCACTTAATAGAGTAACTTAAGCATATGTGACATATCCAGGTCTTCTATGGAGGTTAAGCAATTGCCAGTAGGATATTTTGGATCAAAGCCAAAGTAACCTCAGATAATAACTTGAGAGAAAGTTGTTTAATGCCATAGGGCTTCAGTTGAGACTGAACATCTGGTTGCGAGACTTTGGATGATTTGGCATGCATGGTATTCATTCGTAAGGAGGCTGATGCTTTCTAAACTTCCTCATCACAAAGTAGGACTTACCTCCATCAGTATTGTGCTATGAATTGGGTATAGTTTGGATGTAGCAAACTCTGAGAATGTACTAAAGTTCTATGAACATGTCCCTGAACTCCTTATGTTGCTTCTTCTCTACCACTGTAAGTTATCTCTCAGTTCAAAGCTTATTCTCTCAAGGTTTCCTCCATTGACTAGAAATGAAAGGAAAAACAAAACCAACCTGAATGACAGATGGTTCTGAGTAATATATTTGCACTAACTGGAAGTGAATGATTCTATAATTGTACTGAAAAAGAGAAATTCTAAATTGGACAACTTTTTTCTGCTTTTTCTAGAGTTGTTCCTATATTTATCCATAATATCAATTTTGTTTCAACTACCCCTCAACTAATGTAGAAATGTGAATTTCTAAATCACATGTAGTAGTCAATCTATAGTAATGGTATACTGTAATTAACAACTCCAACTAGGACATAAGAAAAAAATAAACCAAGAAAAATATGTTCAGACCTCTGAATTAAGTCCTGCTCTGAAGCAATAGTCTTGAATGCTCCTTGCTTATGCATTTTTAAAAAATGATTGTATGTGAAGGCAGGAAGTGAAGGTAGAGGGGAAAGAAAAACTAAGTGATCAGCAGTGATTCTAATATTTTTTGCAGATATTAAAATGCCTGGGTCTTTATGCATTTTTGAGACTATTGTTGTTTGGGTTTTTTTTTGTTTGTTTGTTTGTTTGTTTGTTTTTACTTTCATTGGCTAATGTTAGGAGTTCTTTCTCTAGTTGACCATGTAGTTGAATTAAGAAGAACTGAAGTAAGTTACCTCTAAGTTATTCAATGTAACTTAGAAATCATTGATATGTATATATAAAAGTTAGTTGTTCAGTATAGATGCTTTATTTGAAATGTTGTTCCCATCTCTGCTCTAGTCATTCTCTAGGTGCTTTGGAGTTGCTGATGGCCAATTTCTACCCATTTTTTTTCCTCCACAAGAGGAATAAATATTGTTTGGAGAAATTGGTTGCAGAACATTTTATACACTGACAGAGTTACAAACTAGGTGATATCTTGGGTCCTTGACAGGAAATAATTGCTAGCAAAATCATGTAGTGTAATACTGTTTATGTTCCTATTTCTAGTGTTACTATTTTTTTTATTTATGTTCCAACTCATTCTGAAATCATTTGGGGAGCCTTATAAAAACAGCACAATTTTTGTAAAAACTACAGACTTTCTCACACTTAAAGACACAAATAATCAAAGAGAAAAGGAAAAAAGGGAAGAAAATATATATATTATAAAAACACCACAAAGAAAAATGATAGTTTAATAAAAATTAAGTATTTTCTATTATAACTAAGAGAAAACACACGTATTCTATATATCTCATAAAAATATGATTTTATATTGAAAAATAAAAATTGTAGAGTTTGCCTTTTTTTTTTACCCTAATTGATGGTCTTGTATATTTACAAGGAGATTAGGCTAAAGCTTTAACTGTGGATAGAGCCAGAATGTGTCTCAGAAATCTTCTTTAGAATTAATCCAAACTTCAACAATCTTGTTAATATGCTAGGAAGATTTGTTATATGAGCACAGTTCTGTTTTCAGCTTTAGCATATTTTTTAGGTCCTGCTTAGAAACATTAGTTGATAGAAAATTTATCATGTGTGAAGCTTAATTGAGAGGTGCATCCAGGATAATATAGGGGAATGATAAGAGAATGGGGAAGTGAGAGAGAGAAAGGCAAAAGACCAATTTTTTATTGGTCTTTTTTATTGGCATTGATGAGCATTATTGCTGTGGCTAACTGGGCCTTTATCCCAGTGAGAACCTCTGGGAGACAGCATGGAGCCCAAAGCATAGAGAAAGCTGAGGTATTTATTCACCAACCAAAGTACCCTTGGCTGAGTGCCATACCTACGGACGTTAAATTACTGGCAGGGTTCATCTATCCCACCTCTGCTCCTAATAACTGTATAGAAATACATTTGAATTCGGTTCTTTTTTTTAATATGAAATTTATTGTCAAATTGGTTTCCATACAACACCCAGTGCTCATCCCAACAGGTGCCCTCCTCAATGCCCATCACCCACTTTCCTCTCCCTCCCACCCCCTATCAACCCTCAGTTTATTCTCAGTTTTTAAGAGAATAAAAACCCTCTTATGGTTTGCCTCCTTCCCTCTCTGTAACTTTTTTCCCCTTTCCCTCACCTATGGTATTCGGTTAAGTTTCTCAGGATCCACATAAGAGTGAAAACATATGGTATCTGTCTTTCTCTGTATGACTTATTTCACTTAGCATAACTCTCTCCAGTTCCATCCACGTTGCTACAAAAGGCCATATTTCATTTTTTCTCATTGCCAATTAGTATTCCATTGTATATATAGGATTTCAAATTTTGTTCTTCTAACTTAGTACCTCCAAAATTATGAATCCTACTTAATTTTTTTTTTGTTCATTTGAAATCTGATTTCTAATACATTCCATTTGATCCATGATACTTTGGGTCTGAATATATGATGTTATATTTCCAAATTTTATATTTGCAAAATTGAGCTGGAATGTATTAGCTATAAAATGATCTAAAAAGTATTATGTTGAGGGATAATCAAAAAATATAGAAGAATGAATTAGAGAAATGAAGAAAATATTAGGGTATTAATCCACAATAATTATATAAAACATATATTTTATTTAAAATTATTTTGTGACTAAGAAATGACATTGCAAACATCACAATGATGTTTTTATTTCAAAATAATTTCTCTTCAGGGCACCTGGGTGGCTCAGTCGGTTGAACATCGGACTCTTGATTTCAGCTCAGGTCATGATCTCAAGATTTGTGAGACTGAGCCCCATGTCCCACTCTGTGCTGACAGTGTGGAGCCTGCTTGGGATTCTCTTTCTCCCCCTCTCCCTGCCCCTCCCTCATGCTCTCTCTCTAGCTCTCTTTCTCTTTCTCTCTCAAAATAAATTGAAAAAAATAAATAAAATAATTTATATTCATTTACAGTAAGATTATCATTCAAGTCAAGCACAGAGAAAATTGTACGCATATAATTTATATATGCTGGATGCATTATCATAAAGTAAACACACAGTATGTGATAAACACTCAGATCAATAGATAAACATTAATATTATCAGAATCTCAAAAGTACTCACCGTGTCTTATTCGAGTCACTGTTACATAATCTAGATTTCTATTAACATAGGTCCTTATTGCTATTTTTGAAATTCATTTATGATACAAGTGTGTATATTCACTCATAGTTGTTCTCGCTCAACAATAATGCTTTTAAGATTCATCCGTGTTATTGTATACTGCTGTATATCATTTATTGTCCTTATTATTCAGTATCTCATGCAATAAATAACCGAACTGGCTTGTCAAAAGCTATACTTTTATAAGAAAGCCTTCTTTTCAGGACTGATGTTTTGGCAACTCTTAGGAAATAAATATAAAGTTAGAAATAATCTCATAAGAGTGTTTTCATACAGCGGAAGCCTTGGGTCACACTGTACTGACGTGACCAGACAGTTTATGCTAACGGTGTTATTTATCGTGAACACCTGTTTCCTCTGGGGGTCTGGAATCCGAATATCTGAGGTTAGTCTTGCACATACTACACGTTTACGTGACTTTAAATAAACATCCTTGCTAAGGTCCAGGTGAGCCTCGATGGTTAGCAGCCCTTCATTCTTGGAAGAAGCAAGCATATTCTATGAGACTCCACAGAGAGCAGACACCTGGATCTTACACCTGGTTTCTCCCAGACATTCTTCATGCACTTCACCTTTTCCCTTTTCTGCTTTGAAATGTATCCTCTCGCTGTAATACACAGTCACCATGAGGATAGCAGCTTCTGAGTTCTCCGAGTCTTTCTAGCAAATTATTGATCCTAATGGTGGTCTTGGGGATTCCCTGCGTCGGTACTGACAAAGCATTTATCAGAATACTTACCTTCTACAATTGCCATATTAATAAAGCTAGTGAAAAGCAGAATGCTGACATGTATGTCACTGAGGTACAGACGAAGGAAAACGATGAGAAGTTTATTTTGTGCAACTGATACAAAATTTCTCATTTCTGAGAAATGACCCCTTAAGTAAATATATTTCTGACTGAATACTCTACTATTATATACTCCTTGATTTGTGTTTACATGGTTGTCTACATTTCTCTTGACTTCGGTAACTACTATGTTTTGTATACACATCTATATACAAATTAGAACTTCTTTCAGTACAATAAAGAAAATACAAATGAAATAAAAGTTAAAATGATCAGAAAATAAGCAATGAAACTAACATTATTTCCAGACGACATAACTGCATATAGAACACAGAAACTGGGGACACCTGGGTGGCTCAGTTTATTAAGCATCCAACTCTTGATCCCAGCTCAGAATTCAGGGTCCTGAGTTCAGGCCTGGCATTGTGCTCCATGCTGGGTGTGAAGCGTACTTAAAAAAAAAAAAAAAAAGAACAAAGAAACTACAGATATACTATTAGAATTAATAAGGGAATCTACAACGTTGGTTGGCTAAAACTGAATTAAAAACAAAAAACTGGTTTCCACATATTAGCAATAACAATTAGAAAATGAAGTGACTAAAACAATATAATTTGCAATAGCATTAACCTTTTAATTTTTTTATCAAATATAAATGTAAATATCTAAGAACTTTATATAGTATATTTAAATACAATACTGAGAATCATTATATAAATTGTGAACAAAATTCAAACATACTTTGTTTATGGATTGATCAAATACTGTAAAAAAATATATACATTATACATAATTTTGTATGTTCGATGTGGTCCCAGTGAACATATCAACAAACTCTAATTATAAAATTTAAAGAAGAAATGATAAATTTTATATGGAAATGAAGAATCAATAATAGAAAGTGAATTTTATATAATAAAGAAAACAAAATTGGAGAATATAGAGTAACAAATAGTATAATCTGTTGAAAATCCGGAATAATTACATTAGTGCTATCACATTTCTATTGTTTAGCACTGACTAGGAAAGACAAGAGAAAAAGTTCATAAGGGAACTAATAGAGATATAAGAAGGAACCTAAAAATTTGTGTTTACCCAATTTATGGCAAAAGTACTATTGCCATATTGGAAATATTGATAATATTTCCATATGATATAATATTTCATATTTCCATATAATAATATAATATTTCCATAATATATAATATTGATAACATTTCAATATTATATAATATTGAAAAATATTAATCACAACCCCATTCTACAATTATATACCAGAATCAATTGTGGATGAATTTCAGATCTTAACCTGAAAGTAAAACAATAAAACTCTTGGTCAAAAAAAAAAAAAATTGCCAACAAGAAGGTAAAAATAAAATGTAAAAAGTTGGTCAAGATATTATCAATGCATATAAAACAAAATGCTTGTGACAATTTAAATAAAAACAATATAAATAACAATATAACAATATTATATATATATACATATATATAATCTTTCCAGATGTTTAGATATATATTTATATATGAAAGTATAAAAGATCAATAAGGAAGGCATGCAACCTAATAAGAAAGTGACAAAACCTGGGGTACCAGGGTAGCTCAGCCGGTTAAGCATCCAACTTTGGCTCAGGTCATGATCTCACTGTTTGTGAGTTTGAACCCCTGTCAGTCTCGGCGCTGACAGCTCAGAGTCTGGAGCCTGCTTCAGATTCCGTGTCTCCTCTCCCTACCCCTCTGCTGCTCGCACTATGTTTTTCTGTTTCTCAAAAATAAATAAACAGTAAAAAAAAAAAAAAAATTAGAAAGTGGCAAAAGCCTTTACCAGTCACTTCACCAAAGTGTATAATGAAATAGCAAATAAGACTGTCACAGCTGATGCAAATGAGGACCACGATAAGATGCCACTGCACACACACCGGAGCAACTACATGAAGTGAAATAAGCCAGGCACAGAATAAGTACTGCATGCTTCCAATTACATGTGGTACCTAAAATAGTCAGACTCATAGAAAAGAATAAAACGGTGGTTACCAGAAGCTGGAAGGGAGGAGGAAATGCGGAGTTATTTTTCAATCAGTATAAAATTTCAGATGTGCAACATGAATTAGTTCTAAACGTCTGCTGTACAGCAGAATACCTATAGTCAGTGTTACTATATCACGCGCTTAAATAGTCATTGAGAGGGTGGATCTTATGTTGTGTTCTTAACCCCCCACCAACACACACACATGCACATACACACACATGAGAAAACAAAACAAAACAGAGCAAAAACAAACAAAGACACAAGAAAACTTTTTTCCGTAATAAATGGGTCTATTATCTTGATTATTTTGATGGTTTCATGGGTGTTTGTTTATGCCCAAGCTCATCAAGCTGCATAAACTGGATATTTGTGGTTTTAGGTATATTAATTACGTGAATAAGGCCATTTTAAAAATTGAAAAGGAAAGTCATGAGTTGGATGACTGAAAAGCTGGCCATGTCTGCTGATACGGAACACTATTTTACCTTACAATTCCTTTCCTACTTTTGTATATGCCAGAACGCCAACATATCATCACCAGAAGACAGCAGCAATGATGGTTCTCAGCAACAACGTTCATAATAATAAAAATCTGAAAATAACACAACATTCTATCGTGGAATAGCCCATTTTTATGTATCCATACCGTAACATTCCATACAGGGATGAGCGCTACTAAGTCACGAGTAAAATCATAGAGCAAAAGAAGCCTGACACAAAAGTAAAAGTGTTATAATGATTCCATTTACCAGGAAAAACTAATGTACGATATTAGAAGTCCTGACAGTGGTTACAATTTGAGGAGGTAGTGAGTAGAAAAGGATGCCTATCATTTAAGTATTCTGTTTCTAAATTTGAGTACAATTTGGAAATACACGAATGGAATTAAGATTTATCCTGGAAGATAACACAGTAAGTAGTCTGTAGAATGATGCTTTGAGATTATTACAGATGGTGTTTCCATGTTGTAGATAACTTCCTAACTCCTGTTAGAGTGACATTGTAACAGACAAAAAGGTCTTTTTATTTGGCTACTACAGCTGCTGAAGTGAAATCATCTGTTATTCTTTCCACTCATTTTCCTTTCACTTAATGTGATGCCTAGAGGTACCTTCATCCTGAAGGTAAACTGAATTTGTGTTGTTTTTTTTTCCTTCTTCTCAAGAAAATATGTTCCTCTTTCTGTATGTCTATTCTTTTTAAATTTTATTTCGCCACCATTTATGAATGCAGAGATTTTTTTTTTAAGCCTTCAAATACATTTAAACTTTTTCTGTCTGCCCTGCATGGCCCTGCATAATCTGGCCCTTGCTTCTTCCTCCTCATTAAGTTCCTACCTCCTGACATTTCCTCACTCACCTATGCCCCCCTTCTCTCTTTACAGTTTTCTCTTCTCTGCCATTTGAAGCATGACAAAACCTGTTTTTTGAACTTGCCTGCTTTCTCTGTAGCTGGAATCCATGTTGCCTGGCAATTTCATGATTGTTTCTTTTCCAAAGTCCAAGTCTTTCCATTTTTATGTTACATTTTTCTTCTGTGTGGCTAGGTGTTCCAAAAAGAAATAATTCCATAAAAGCAGAGATTATGCCAGTTAAATTTAACTCTTCATTTCTGTGTCTCCAGCTCCTAGCTCACTGGATGGCCTGTAGAATGGCCTTAGAATTATATATCTGGTAAATTAATGAATAAATGAATAGATGTATCTTTGACTTCTTGTTTTCTTATAGTAATACCCTATAACTAATTTAAAGCCATAATTTTCTAAAGAACAAAGAATTCTGTTTTCCAGGGGTTTTGTAGCAGGATATTGATTTTTGATAATTTTTGTATAAAGGATCTATATCAAAACACCTTATTTCTTGCCTGCAGTATTATATGGTTCAAATTTATTTATTTAAATTTTTTTTTTACTTTTATTTATTTTTGAGAGACAGAGAGAGACGGAGCACAGGTTGGGGGAGGGGCAGAGAGAGAAGGAGACACAGAATCCGAAGCAGGCTCCAGGCTCTGAGACATCAGCACAGAGTCCGATGCGTGGCTGGAACTCACAAACTGAAGCCGGACGCTTAACCAACTGAGCCACCCAGTGCCCCTATGATTCAAATTTAATAATCATAAATAACTGAATGGAACCCATGATTAAATAATAGTATGTATTTTAATTATTTAGTTAAATTAATAATTTAATTAAATGATTTGATCATGAATTCAATTTTAGAAAGGACAATCACTCTACACAGTACTTATGTATATGGCTTAGAAATTTTAAGTTGAAGATATTCTATAATAAGAAAACTATGCAAAATTAAATTCATTGTCAAATAATTCAAACAAAGTGAACATGTACACACAAACAAGTGTACATATTCAAGGGCAAAAGAGAAGAGGTGAAAAGGACCCATAATTTATTGAACACAATATAGTTATAAATTCCCTGAAAACACATTCCTATTAGTTTCTTTCTTTCCCATACATGTTCTCCTTAATGATCTTCAAAATATTCTCACTTAAAGGATTAACTGAATCTTCAGTGTTCATTTTGAGTATTTATTATTGCAATATAGCTGTTACCAATTTCCACTAAATTGTGAAAAATGTCAATGTATTTCCTGACTCAAAGTAATATGTAGTCTAAATGTAGCATTTGTATATTTAATGGTCTCTAAAAATTGGTCACTATAGTTTTCATCTTCAAAGGATTCTTAAGATATTCAGATATTGATATATTTTATATTGTATAACTATATCTACCTATTACTGTCTATATTCCTGTTACAAAATGGCTAAAACTTAGAAGGTGAAAGAAATAAAGTGAAAAATGGGCAATATTTTTTTTTAAATCAAGTGATTTTTGACGATCGTTTACTAAGTTGTTTGTACAATGTTTAGCCATCAGTGTCCCTTGATCTATGGTTTGTAAGAATTCTTGTAGGTGAAATATTACCCTTAAGCAAACGCATTATCCACTAGGTGGTAGTATATCCTTTCCTATTTTATAGAAAAGATTCACAATTTCAATTCTTTCAAAATTTTAGTTGTAAAGAATAAAATTATTTGCAAAAACAAGTTTAGTATTGTTTTATGTTGGCATTGATATTCCATTTTTTAAAATTTTGACTTTTTCTGTAATATTTTTTCCAATTTTCAATTTTATGTTTCCTGCCTATGTAGAGTATAAGAAACTATTTAAAACATAAAATTATATTTTTCAGATTATATATATATATATTTATACACACACACACATGCTTCTTAACTTATACTCAGAAATTTAGGCACTTTGAACATTGCACATTGAAATATTTTTTACTTTATTTTAGTCCAATTTTAGATATTTGGATTTTATTTTAAGGAAAATATCTCTATATCCAATTAAATATGAATAAAATTGTTTTACTATAAACTATTCTTTTAAAAAGGTTTTTAACACTTGAGTACCCTCAGGAAAGTAGAAAAGTCAGTTAAAATGATACATTGTTTTAAGGGTAATATCACTGAGTAATAAATTCTTATTGTCCCTTTTCCCCAAATAAACTGCTGTAACATGTTTAATAAGGAAGGCCAACTTATGTGCATGTTGATTTCAATATTTATGGAAATAATACGAACTTCACGTAGGCATGTGCTTGAAAGTATTACTTTTTGCAATTGCTAGATTTATCCATCAAATATGTTACTTGATTATGAAGTGTTGCAAAGAAATAGGGTATTGGAGCTTTTCAAATTCCGTTGTTGGGGGTTGAAGTTAGGATAACATATTTGGAAAGCTATAGTAAAATGCCTTGTCGTTAAGATAATCATTAGAATGGAAACCAAATTTCTGGATATATATTCTAAAACGTATTTATGAATATATGCACCAATTTACCTACAGAGATAATAATTACTATATTATTTATAGTAATGAAGAATTTGTGTGTATGTATATATAAACAGTGTTATATATGTGTATATATAAACAGTATGGAATTTTATAAATCATTAATGAAAACTCATGTAATAAAAAACTAAATAACCATAAAAAATGTTTCTATTTTAATAGACACAGAAATTTATGCAATATTAATCTGCATGGAAAAAAACAAATAATATGTTCTTTAGTCTAAAGACATATAAAAATATTAGATTTTGAGCTAATATATGTAAGCTAATTTTATAATCTATCTTTATGTAGATTTCTATATTTATGTCTGTATATTTTATTGCCCATTTTAATTATATATATATTTTTTTAATCTTTTTTTTCAACGTTTATTTATTTTTGGGACAGAGAGAGACAGAGCATGAACGGGGGAGGGGCAGAGAGAGGGAGACACAGAATCGGAAACAGGCTCCAGGCTCTGAGCCATCAGCCCAGAGCCCGATGCGGGGCTCGAACTCCCGGACCGCGAGATCGTGACCTGGCTGAAGTCGGACGCTTAACCGACTGCGCCACCCAGGCGCCCCTTTAATTATATTTTTATCTTAAAAATAAAAACATATATAATGGCGTCTCAGTCAGTTAAGCATCCGACTTTGGCTCAGGTCATGATTTCGCTGTCTGTGAGTTCGAGCCCCACATCGGGTTCTGTGCTGACAGCTTAGAACCTGGAGCCTGCTTTGGATCTGTGTCACTCTCTCTCTCTCTGTCCCTCCCCCACTCACGCTCTATCTCTTTCCATCTCTGAAACCTGAATAAACCTTAAAATGATAATAATAATAATAATAATATTATTATTATTATTAAAATAGAAACATATACATAAGCAAAATAATGTATAGTTCTGCAGAGTTGCAATAAAGAATAGATCCACATTTATAATTCTATATTTACTAATATCTTTACATTAAACATGTAAACTTCTATAAGAGAGACTAATAACATATTCAAAAAGTACTTTGATGAAAATGTCTAAAAATACATATCATTCATTGTAAAACTGGATGAAAAAAATGTAAGTTTCAAATGTTTCTTGCCATTTCTTTAGTAGAGAGTAATTTTAACTATATAAATAATATATATCCATCAAATACAAGTTGTAGAACAGTTCACAAAATCTTTTCACTTGAATTTAATTATACAGATGTGCGAGGCAGGACTTATGTGATAATTGTAATAACTTGTCTAGTCACTGACAGCCTCATGGACCTAGTGAGTGGAAATAGGCTACCCGGAGAGCTACATACGGGAATTTTCCTCCATGTATTTGAAATGATAAAGTATTGAACAAGAACCTTATTTAAATAAATAGATAATACCAAAGTTTCTCTTAAAGGAACTGAAATGTCCATACATATTAATTAATGTTGTACAAAGAAAAAAGCATTTCTTAAGATCACTATCAACGCTAATTTGCATTTTAAATCATCTGGAAATATTAATCAATCTAGCACATAGCAAATCAGAAATTCAAAATGTACCGAATTAATCTGAATCTATACAATCCATTACATGTAGAAGCAGTTGTTTAGATGTGTATTATTGTGTTTCAATGGTCTTCCATTTATTTATTTATTTATTTATTTATTTATTTATTTATTTATTTATAAATGCTTATTTATTTATTTAGACAGGGGTGGGGGAGAGATAGACAGAGAGGGAGAAAGAAAATCTGAAGTAGGCTCTACACTGTCAGCTTAGAGCATGTTGCAGGCTCCATCTTGCGAATCCTGAGATCAAGACCTGAGTGGAATCAAGAGTCAGATGCCTAATCACCAGAGCACCCCAGGCATCCATCAATTGTCTTCCTTTTAATCATTTAGTTAAAGAATTCTTGTTGAGCTTATGTTGGTTTTAAATCATGGAAAAAATCTAATTTATCATCTATTTACTATTTTTGCAATACAAGGTTCTCAATTTATGAAGTTCTCGATAGTCTCCCTAAAGAATTCAGGAAAAGGACTATAACTTTGGGAGTAGGGGAGTGGGGAACACAAAATGCTTTGAATTTTTGTGGATGAAGGAAGAAATAAAAGCAGAAGGGAATAGCAAAAATAATCATTCCCATAAATACTTACATCAGAAATTTTTTACTTCTTATTAAATCTGATTTACATTAGTTAACATGTATATTCTATATGTATATTCAGTTATTTCCTTAGTAACACAAATCTTATTTAATAAGATATACATGTATAATAAATAAATATACATATATGTACATATTGACTCAAGACTAATTTAAGGAGAATCAAAACCTTAATAGTGAGTATTACAATTCATGAACATAGTAGACATCTGCATTTCTCTGAATATGTGTGTGCGTATGTGTGTGTTTAAATTTTGTGTAACAATATATACAAAACATTCTTTCAACGTGAAAAGTAATTCTTAAGGTATTTTACTTTTTTTCATATAGTCTTCAAAATCTGATATGTTAATTATGTTTGCAGCACATCTCAATTTTGATGCTAAATTTTCATTAGAAATACTAGAGTGGTATTTAGGTTTCATAAAATGTGCAGTTGAAAAAAGGCCCACGAATTCAAGTTACTCCAAAAATACTAAAATGTGTGAATATAAGTTTTTTTTAATTCTGTACTAATATGTAATATTAATAACTTTGATTTCAGTATAAGTAAACCATCGTTCACATAATTTAGTAGCAAAGGAGCTTTTTCTCTCCCTTCCTTCCTTCTTTCTTTAACAGAATTTAAGCGTACGAGAAACTAATGGAAACTATAGGTACCTGATGCACAGTAGATTTCTAGAACTTATTTTCTACGGATTGAATGTTTGTGTCCCTTAAAATTCATATGTTGAAGCCCTAATCCCCCACGTGATGGTATTTGTAGACAGGGTCTTTGGGAGGATTAGTGCCCTTATAAGAAGAGTTAGGAGAGGGATGATCTCTCTCTGACATGTGAGGACATAACAAGAAGGCAGCTGTCTGCAAACCAGGAGAAGGGTTTTCACCGGGCACTGAATCCGAGGGCACCTTATTTTTGACTTAACCAGCCTCCAGAACAGTAAGGAATAAAGTTCTGTTGTGTAAGCTACCTAGTCTATGGTATTTTGTTCTAGCAGCCAGAACTGACTAAGACTTGATTCCTTTGTAACTGAAACTTTATACCTGTTACTAGCAACTCCACATTTCCCCTCCACCCAGCCCCTGACAACTGCCGTTCTACATGTGTGTTTTCATTTATCTCCTCAATGCTTTATTAATTGATCATATTTTAGTTGGAACATCTCATTAAATTTATCTCATGGGTTTGGTTGCTATTAAATGGAATGTACTTCACATTTTAAAAAAAATTAATCCTTTGCTGCTACAATATAGAAATATAATTGATATGGATTGTTGACCTTGCTGTGTTCTGCAAAATATTAAGCTTACCAGTTCTAGTACTATTTTTGTAGTTTATTGGATTTTTTTAACATAAATAATTCTGTCTGCGAGGGAAGGCAGTTTAGTTTCTGTCTTGTCAATCTCTTTGTCTTTTACATTTGGTCTTGCTCCATTGTCTTACCTTCAACTTCCAGTACAATGTTGAATAGAACGGCCATCCTTGTCCTCTCCGCCCTCACTCTTTTTTCTCCCCTTATGTTCACTTGTTTTGTTTCTTAATTTCCACACATGAGTGAAATCATATGATATTTGTATTTTTCTGGCTGACTTATTTCACTTAGCATAGTACTCTCTAGCTCCACCCAGGTCATCACAAATGACAAAATTTCATTCTTTATTATACCCAAGTAATATTCCATTGTACATAGAAACGACCTCTTCTGTATCCATTTAGCAGTTGATGGACATTTGGGCTCCTTCCATTATTTGGCTATTGTTGATAATGCTGCTATAAACATCGGGGTCCATTTATCCTTTCAAATGAGTATTTTTGTACCCTTTGGATGAATACCGAATGGTGCAATTGCTGGATCATAGGGTAGTTCTATTTTTGCCTTTTTGAGGAACATCAGTGTTGTTTCCCAGAGTAGCTGCACCAGTTTGTATTCCTACAAATAGTGGAAGAGGGTTTCCCTCCCTCCACGTATGTGCCAACACCTATTGTTTCGTGCGTTGTTCATTCTATCCATTCTGACAGGTGTGAGGCGGTATCTCATTGTAGTTTTGATTTGTATTTCCCTGATAATGAGTGATGTACTGGCACAAAAATGGACACATAGATCAATGGAATAGAACAGAAAACCCAGAAATGAACCCACAACTATGGTCAATTATTCCTCCACAAAGCAGGAAAGAATATCCAATGGAAAAAAGTCTCTTCAACAAATGGTGTTGGGAAAAACGGACAGCAACACGCAAAAGAATGAAACTGGTCCACTTACACCATACACAAAAATAAATTCAAAATGGATAAAATACCTAAATGTGGGATATCAAATAATCAAAATCCTAGAGGAGAACACAAGCAGTAACCTCTTTTACAGCAGCTGTTGCAACTTTTTACTAGTCATGCCTCCTGAAGCAAGGGAAACATAAGGAAAAATAAACAAGTGGGACTTCATTAGAACAAAAAGTTTCTGTACAATGAAGGAAACAATCCACAAGACTGAAAGTCAACCTATGGAATGAGAGAGAATATTTGCAAATGATATATCAAATGAAAGGTTAGTACATACTCAAAATATATAAAGAATTTATCAAACTCAACCTCCCCAAAACCCCAAAATAATCCAGCTAAAAAATGGGCAGAAGACATGAATAGACATTTTTCCAAAAAAAGACATACAGATGGCCAACAGACACATGAAAAGATGCTCTCTCATTATATTTATATTTATGTTTCATTTTCCATGTTGAGTAACTAACATGTCGGTATATGTAGCATACATGTTGTAACCATTTTAACAAATTCATCAGCTGATTTCTTTAATTATCATTTGTGTTTCTATTTCTATTGATTTTTTTCCTCTTAGTTATATGTCATGTTTATTTCTTGGTTATTTGTTTGGGGTATCAGATTTGCAAATTATACAGTGTGGAGTATTGTATTTTGTCATATTCTTGTAAGAACGCTGAAATTTATTTTGATATTTAAATTAGTTGAAGATCAGTTGATACTTTTAAATGCATATATTTTTAATGCATATTTTTAAGCTCTCTAAGAGTAGGTTTGGAGCAACTGTTACTCTAAACCTAGTTAACGCCACTTCTTAGGTATAGCCATTTGGGGATCTGATATATGTTCTATATATATTTAAAATGGTGTTTGAATATGGCTGCCTTTGCGTGACTTCTTAGAATTTTTTGACTTAAGCTCCTCAGTTATTCTTTCCCTAGAAAGTCTCTTTCTGGGCCTCATAGGACTTCATCTAATGCATGCTCAAATAGGTGGTCAGCTAAAAAACTCAAAAAGGACTCTTACTCACATACCTATCATTGCTTCCTGGGAGTTGCCTCATCAAAAAAATGCTACTCCACAAATTATAGTTACCTTAAACTGGCCAACTGTGATAACTGTTTCATCAGTTGAGTGAGATCATTGGGTCCTGTTTGGCTTCACCTTTCCCAAACTGCAGTCCCTATATTGTATACCTCCAGAAGCCTGGGGTGATGTTGGGTAAGAGTCACCTGATATTTTCTCCCTTCTCTACCTGTTGCCTGTTGTACAATGTCAAAAACTGAGGTTTTGTGTATTTTATGTTTCTAGCTATTCATTTGGAGTGGGTAACTTAGAACAGTGTTACTCTCTTTTGAGTAAAAGCAGTCTCAGGGAGAAATGTGACAGGAATATTTTTATGGTTCTTCATGGTCTATACTTTCTGAGAAAAAATCACTAGCAATCAGAGTTAAGAGATGAGTAAGTAACTTGGAAGTTAGAGATTATGTATTTCTCTGTGGTGGTTTATAGTTTTATCTTCCCTGGAGCCACATGTTTACATTCCAAATGGTAATGAATTTGGAGATCTTTCCCTCTGATCCACAAGAAGGATTTGCTTATCTTAGTAAGGTAAGGTCTCCTCCTGAGGGGAAGAGAGGAGTTATACAGGCTGCCCTTTATAAGCTTAGAGATTCATAATTTCATAGTTTCTCTACCGTGAGGGAAATCCACATTTTGTATGTACGTACAGAAGACATTTGAATCTTACTGGGTCCTCTTGTGGGGAAACCAGGGGATGGAGAACTGTAACTTAAATCTTGTGAAAGTAAATAATCAGTCTGCCTTTGACCCAGAAACCGCATATTTACTGTCAAGTTAAAACAAATAAATATTTAAAATATCAAGCAAATGTCACAATAATGTTTTATTAAGTGACGCCCTCATCTTCAAGCCACACTTTTGATAAAGGTAATATAGCTAAGGAAAAATAGTTAGCCATATTTAAAGGACAAGTTGCATGGGGCCACTTGTCTGTGGTTAAGCATCTCACTCTTGATTTGAGCTCAGGTCATGATCTCTCGCTTCTTGGGATCGAGCTCCACTTTGGACTCCTCGCTGACAGCATGGGACCTGCGTGGGATTCTCTCTCTCTCCCTCTGTCTCCGCCCCTCCCTGTTTCATGCTCTCTTTCTCTCAAAATAAATAAAGAAACTTTAAAAAGGACAAGTTGCACAGGTGCAGATTTTATACCAAAGATTTTATAATCTATTTCAAGATGGCAGTGGCTATAATTTAGAGTCCATGGTAGTATCTTTATTTCATGGCAATTATTGATTTGTTTCTTTACTTTCAGGTTCACTGTGCCTTTTTTTAAGTAAAATTGTTGTAAACCTTTATAGCTCTATTTTCATTATTAAATAAATTTTGTGATCATAGACCATATATAAACAGAATGTAGTCTTTAGCAAAGGTAAAAATTAGAGTTTTTATCTTTTTATTTTATTTTTATTATCTTTTAAGTTTATTTATTTATTTTGAGAATGGGAAGAGGGGCAGAGAGAGGGGAAAAAAGAATCCCAAGCAAGTTCCACTCTGTCGTCACTGAGCCCAATGTGAGCCTTGATCTCATGACCAAGATCATGACCTGAGCCAAAATCAAGAGTTGGATGATTACCTGACTGAGCCACTCAAACGCCCATAAAAATTAGAGTTTTTAAATTTACTTTCCAAATAAACTTCATTGCTTAAATTACTATTTGCAACATATGTGAAAGCATGCTTAAATTTTTTAAATGATGTATTGTTATTTTTAATAGGCATTAATGCCTCAGGAAGTATTTATTGAAGTATAGATGGAATACGAAAACCTGCATACAATTAACATACATAATTTGGCATTGGGAAATAATGTATACTCATGTCATCATCACCATAATCCAGGTAATAAACATGTTCATTACCTCCAAAGTTTCTCTTCATCCCTTTGTTGTTCTTTATCTTCCTTCTTTTCCCATTCCTGGGAAAGATATTTTGAATATAACATGTAGCATGAATTATACATATTTCAAGGCTTTAGAATGATAATGCTTTTAAGAAATATTTTCCAGAAACAGTGCTCTAGAGATGACATTGAGTCTTAGCAGGTGTAATTAATGAAGTTGCTGAAAGCTGCTTCTTATGTTTGTCTAATGTTGATTTTATGTGCAGATTCTCATGTATTGTTAAGGGCTCTGGTTAATTAGTTGTCTCTTCTTATATAAACGAGAGCTTTGTTCTCTAATGTTTTAACACCACAAATATTTTAAAAAAGAATTCATGATATGATATCTCTAAATAAAATCATTTTTTCTTAAGATCACAAAAAAGTAGGGACACCTGGGTGGCTCAGTCAGTTAAGCGTCTGACTTTGTCTCAGGTCATGATTTCACAGTTTGTGAGTTCAAGCCCCATGTCGGGCTCTGTGCTGACATCTCAGAGCCTGAAGCCTGCTTCAGATTCTGTATCTTCCTCTCTCTCTGCTCTTCCCCCTGCTCACATGCTGTCTCTCTCTCAAAGATTAAGATTAAAAAAAAAAGAGCACAAAAAAATAGAAGCAATGTTTAAAATCTGATTATTTGGAATGTAAGATCATTTGTATGTTTCTGCCTTAGTAGTATATTTACATTCTGGAAGTAAGTTTAAAACTCAAATAATCTGTTATGTCTGTGCCAAATTTAAACCATAGAGATAGCTCTACATACCCTGCATCACTGTCAAATGCAAAATTGTGTGTGTGTGTGAGGGGGAGTACACCTTGAAACATTACCATTCTGCCTCTCACAGAAATTTTGCACATAGTACATACCCAATAAATGATTATAATTCGTCTATTTATTGAATTAGAAGTGATCCTGGGATTTTCTAGGTATCTAACACCAGAACATGTAACCATTTTTTAATTTGTGCTTGAGTTGTCCACACTGATGTTACCCTGAGATTAGAGCCCTTGCAATAATGATGAATTACCAGAATGGTCATGGCCAGGCATCCTATCTCCATGGGTAAAACATTCACAATGTGTCTTCAAGGACATCACTGATTTTCAGGAATGAATGTCACCTGCAGCCTCACCAATTCTCTTTCCTGAGCAACCTAAGCTTTCATTATCTAATAGTCTGCCTTCTGTCACTGACAGTTTTCTTATAGCCTTCATTCATTTTAGGCTTCCTCAAGCTCTTAAGTGTCTGTTTTTCAAAGGCATCTGATCACCCCCTTCAAGACTTCATTCTTCTTCTGTCACGTTTCGTCTTATTGCTAAAAGTGCTGAGGTTGTTAGTAACTCATGGTCAAATATACAGGAAAACAAGATGAGCATATACGGGATATATCATTTGATGATGGTGAGAACTTGTTCTTATGTGAATTCACTAGATACTATATCCCACAAAAGTTTAAAGGGGAAGAAAACGCCTAAATTATCATAGAATTTAATAATGGAGTAAGCTTTAAACTAAGGTATTTATTTAATTATTCTTGGCTTATTTTATGTGAGTTCAGCAAACAAGTAATTAAATTTTAGCCAGCCTTGGGCTTTCTATAGTAAAGTAGGAGTATTTATAATAAATTTCCATTGAAGAATATAGGTTGTTCTTCAAACATAATTTATGTATTTTTATGACAGTTTTGAAAAATTTAAATAAAAACGTTTATAATTTCTTCACCCATCACCTTTTTTTCTCAAAACAACTTCTACTAACTTGGCAATAGATCAGGTTACACTACTTGTTCAATCAGCACTGAAAAAAACCTGATTTATTGCTTCATGAACTAATAATTTTGGTTCCAGTTTGTTAAATCCTACGACCATACAGCATATTTCCATACAAAATAAAATAACAAAGGAATTATTTTGAATATTTAGATATATATCTTATTATATCTATTGACTGTAATTGCCAAAGGTACAATTAGCCTGTGTGTGTGTGTGTGTGTGTGTGTGTGTGTGTGTGTGTATGTACTTTTTTTTTGACAAAGAGAGGATGTGGGGGGGGGGGGTAGAAAGCAAGTGGGAGAGAATCTGAAGTAGGCTCCAGGCCTGGCGTGGAGCCTGACAAAGGGCCCAATGCAGGGCTCCAACCCCCAACCGTGAGATCATGAACTGAGCCAAATCAAGAGTTGGACGCTTAACCAACTGAAACACCCAGGCCTCCCAATTAGCCTGTATTTTATGACTAATCTTATTGCCCATGAAATGAATGCATACAATATCTTGTTCTTGCAATTGGTCATATAATATTAAATAAAATATCTACTCTATCCAAATACTTGTCCTAACAGAACACAAAAGGAAAAATGAATATACTGCTTTTTAGCAAAAGTTTAACCATTGTAAACAAAGAAAGTGGTGACAAGTGTCTAGCAGAAGTTAAAAAGGAGCAAAGTATAGGGCGTGAGACATAGGCATATGTGGATAAAATATTTCTACCTATTTAGTGCCAGAGACTAGAATTTAGAACTTAAAACCATAGCCCCCAATTTTTTTAAGTGGTCCATATTACAGGTCCATTACAGGAAGCTATTCCATTTTTACAAAAATGTCAGGAAATACATATAATCCAATACAAAGATAAATTTATAAGTAGGAAAATAGAGAAGACTCTCCTATATCATTCTATCTCACTGAAGTATTAGAGACATTGATGATGAAAGATTATTTTGTTTGTCTTGCTACTAAAAAGATCACTTAAGTCTTTTGCTATATCAACAAGAGATCATTGATAGTATTTAGAAGAGTGTTTAATAATATACTGAACATATGTAGCTGAATCATTTTTCTATATTTTTTTCTGGCACAAAAGCGTTTCCTACATATAAAATTAAATTCAGGCAGTTCCACATTTTGTTAGGATATAGAAAGATTTAAGAGATGATTGTTTCCTCATAAGAAGTGGGACATACCAGGTAAGCTCCTTCCAAACAGAAATGAGATCAATGGTTTCTTTCAACTCTAAGTCCATGATGAAGAAACAAACTGCCACAGAAGAGAATAAGAAAACATTGGACTTGTTGATGAATCTTAATCTCCAAGCATACTTTGCCATGAAAGAATATAGTTTCAATGTCCCTCCGTCAGTGGTGCCATTCCTATCCCATGAGTCCTCAACTAGGTGCAGATTAGCAGCACATTGAAGGCTCTTAGCATATGAAGAAGACAAGAGTACACTTCACCAATGACAAGACTGTTGCAGGGAAAAAGACCTCAGGAACATCACCGTTTGGTGCATGGTCATTTGTTAGTATATTATGGTACCCCACAGATGACAAGGCATAGGGCAGCAGGATGGAGAGATAATTTGAAGTTGGGAAAAGTAGGAGGTGAAGACCAAAAGCCAAACGAACACCACAGTAAAAACAATCTCACGGGTTTCTGTGAACACACAAAGTATTTCCTAAAGATTAAAAAGCTGATATCTGGGCTGTAAAACATACAGACATCTACAAAATTAATTAATGCTCAAACACCAAGCCTTGCTAAAAAGAAAACCTTAACCTTATTTGAAAATATTTGAAGCCAATGATACATTGAACCTAAATAAAGCTGTGTTATATCAAAAGATAATGGTTAATAGACACTGACCTACACTAAAAGGAATGCTCAAGACATTTAGGACAATTTAAACAGTATAACATGTGTAAAACTCAACTCCTATAAGAAGTGAATAGAGAGAATGGAGCAGAATAGTTATTTGAAGAAATAATAATTAACAACTGTGAAATTTAATAAAAGACAATAACACACATATCTCTGAAAAGACATTGGACAACACCCAAACTTGGGATAAATAACAACAACAACAACAACAAACACCTAGATAAAATGGAATACTAAACAGTGGATGGTGTTCACTGAAAAAAAGACATAAAAAGGGGAAAAGAGAGAAAAGAAAATATAGTAAATAGAAAACCAATAAAAAGATGGTTGATTTAAATTGTACCATGTCAAATATCATATTAAAGGGGAAGAAATTAAAAATTTTACTTGAGTAGAAATTTTCACATACGTGGTAGGAGTTTCATATGAATTAATTCTACATGCGTATTGACTGCAAAAACACGCTACGTATATAAAGTTTCAAATAGAGATAGGTTGAAAATGAAAAGTAAAAAGTTGGAATGAAATACAAAATAAAAAGAGCTTAAGAAAGTCATGTTAATATCAGACAAAACAGAGTTACTATCGAGTCATTTTAGGAGGACCAATTTGTTAAGAAAATAGCAAAAATTTTAAGAGTGCTTTCACGTAATAAAGATAGAAAACTAGGTGATACCCCACTTGCACATAGTCACAAAAGTCTTAAAACATAAAAGAAATATGGACATAACTACAGGGAGAAATTTGGATAAATCCACAATCATAGTTGGATAAACACTAGACCCTCAATAATTGATAGAACAAGAAGATTAAAATTAGCATATTTGAATAACACTGCAGCTCAGCCTGGCCTAGTGGATGTTCTTTTCAGATATACACCAAATATTCACCAGTATTACAAGCATAGGCCACATTTTGAGCCATAAAATGCCACAATTAAGTTCACAGGATTAAATCATGTGGTTTATCTTAGTGTATTAACATAGAAATCAATTTCAGTTTTCTGAAAATTCCCAAAATTTAGAAATTAAGCAACACACCACTAATACATATTTAGGTAGTAAAGAATAAAATGTAAAGAAATTGGAAAACATTATGATTGAAAATGACAAAATGGCATATCAAAATTTGAAGACAGCCATAGCAATGTTTACGTGTAAATTTAGAATTTAAATAATTAAAATACAGAAGAAATGTTTATCAACAATCTAAGCTTTCACATTTAGAAACTAATAAAAGTAAAGAAAAAAATCACACAGTGAGAAGATAAAGTAGAAATCAATGGAAGAGAAAGCACACAGAAAAGAAACAAATAATTTTTGGAAAAGATTAACAAAACTGATCACACTTCAGAACAGAGATATAAGGAAAAAAAAACAGAAAATACTAAAACAATATCAGTATGTGAAAAGGCATAGAAATAGTAATAACAGAATACTATAAACTACTTAATGGCAATTATTCAAACAAAATTGATGGGACTTAGAATAACTTTATATAATTTCCTACTTACTTCTATTAACACAGGAAGAAGTAGAAAATTTGAATAGTTCTCTACTTATTAAAAAATGAGTTTGAATTCAAAACAACTTCTCTTCAAAGAAATCCTCAGGCCTTGTTTCCTTTACTGATAAAGTTTATCAAACAGTATAGGAAGAAATAATAAAAGAGTATATAATATCAGGAGATCAATAAGGAAAATAAGTTCCAACTCATTTTATGAAGCCAGATAAACCCTTATAATAAAACCTGACAAAAATATTACCAAGCACACAGAAAAAAATGCTGTACGCATTTTTGAACATAAGTGAAAATATCTTCATGTAAATATTAGGACATTTTAATGAAAAGGGAACAATACCAATAATATTTGATGAGTAAATGATTCTCATTTAAGCATTGCATCATTGGTTTGAAATTAGAAAGGCAAACAGTAGGATTCACCACATTAAAAGCATAAAGGAGAAAACTCAAGAGAAGCAGAAAGATTGTGAAAAGCACGTTAAAAGGTCATTCACAACTATTTAAAAAGTTTTTATTCAGGTTACAATAAGTTAACATACAATGTAGTATTAGTTTCAGGTGTATACTGTAGTGATTCAACACTTGTATACAACACCGGGTGTTTATCACAAGTGTATTCTTTAATCCCCATTATCTATTTAACCCACTGCCCCCCCCCCCCACCTCCCCTCTGGTAACTCTCAGTTTATTCTCTATAGTTAAGCATCTATTTCTTGGCTTGCTGCCTCTCTTTCTTTTGTTTTCCCCTTTGCTTGTTTGTTTTGTTTCGTAAATTCCACATATGAGTGAAATCATATGGTATTTGTCTTTTTCTAACTGATTTATTTTGCTTAGCATAATACTCTCTAGTTCAAACCATGACACTGAAAACGGCAAGATTTTATTCTTTTTATGGCTGAGTAATATTCCATTATATATACACACACCACATCTTCTTTATCCATTTTATCAGTCAATCGACATGTGGCTGTTCCCATAATTTGGCTATTGTAGATGATGTTGCTGTACACATTGGAGTGCACGTATCTTTTTAAAGGAGTATTTTTGTATTCTGTGGGTAAATACCTAGTAGTGTGCAGTTGCTGGATTGTAGGGTAGTTCTATTTTTAACTTTTTGAGAACTATTGGGTCATCATCAAAATAGAAAAAAATAAAAACTTCTGGGGGCACCTGGGTGGTTCAATTGGTTAAGCATCTGACTTCAGTCATGATCTCATGGTTTGTGAGTTTGGGCTCCATATCAGGCTCTCTGCTGTCAGCACAGAACCCCTTTGGATTCTTTGTCCCCTCTTTCTCTGCCCCTCCCCCCATCTCTCTCTCTCTCTCTCGCTCTTGCTCTCGCTCTCGCTCTCTTTCTCAAAATAAATAAACACATTAAATTTTTTTTAAAGTGCTAATGAAAAAAAGTTTATTTATATTATAGTTAATGCTGAATCATTAAACACCCTGTTCTTATGAAATGGATAAAGGCAAAGCAAGCCATTATCACCATTTCTAGCCAGTAGTATACTGTAAATCCTGGCCAGTAATGCAAAGCAAGAAAAAAAATGTCATAATCATTGGAAAAGAAGGAGCTAAAATATCATTATTCATTCACAGCTATATATTTTTAAATAAGGAATGAATTTGTATAAGGAATCCTAAGAAAAACAAGTAGAATTAACAAGAGGATATAGCAAGTTAAGAAGATTAAAAAATAGCGTTTTTATAGCAATAAATAATAAGACATTATTTTATAAAACCAGTTTAATGTAGCATCAAAGATATAAAATACTCATGAATAAATCTAAGGGATGATGTACCTTAATTCTACCTTGAAAAACACAAAACATTTCTGTGGTAAATTAAAAAAGAATTAAAGAATAGAGAAATATACAATGTTCATGCACTGAAAGACACATTCTGATTGATACTTCCCTTTTCCCCACACTGATCTATTTTTCCATCACAGTTCCAATGAAAATCATGGCAAATGACTCTAGCCCCCAGCCAAGATGGAATGACAGAGATCAGATTTACTTCCCTGACAGCACTGAGGACAAAAGATGATACCAAAACAATCAAATAAAATACATGAACCAATGGTCTAGATGATTGATAGTGGGCATCAGGCAACAAATAATAGTGGTCCCCAACATAAATGAGTTAAGCTTTACAGTTGTTACTGTTTCGTGCCTTGTGGGAGTAGCACTTGATGATGGTGGGAGTGGTGGAATGTGGAGAGTGAGGAAGGACTGAGGATTCCTCATGGAATCCCTGAGGAACTATAATTGCGTGTGTGAGAGAAGAAGGATGCTAAACTTCACAGGTTGGGTTAACCAGACCGAATTCTAAAGATATTCAGAATGTCCCCCTCAACTACCGTGCCTGGGGTGCTGATCAGTGTCACCATGTAAAGAAAGTACCTGAGGTTTACATCACCACATATTTTAATCTGGTAAGTGTTTAAATTTGCAGGTTAATTTTACTTAAAGTAACCCAATTCTCCGGCAGTTCATTATTATTCAGATGAGTAAACTGAGGGAGAGATTAGATGGTTAGTATTAATGTGACATATTCCCTAATGAGGATACAAAATAAACTAGACTTAAATACACAAGGTGGAATATATCATGTTAGATCCCCAAAGATGGCTCAAGTGTAATTGCTCTAATTCACCCTAGGAAGGATGCTCCCTCTCACTCACCCCCAGGTATGGTTTGTTTACATAGCAAAAATTCAAGAGATTATTATTACTTATTAATCATTTTGTAAAATGTCATACATAATTTAGTATCTTGATTATAATGTATGAAGCACTTATCAACAAAGGAGAAGAAAACAGGGAAATAAGAAAATGAGAATGTGATGGTTGGATCACTATTTCATTATTATTTTCATCCACATTGAAGAGGTTTAGTCAACCTCATTAGAACTGGGGTTTCCTGACATCTTCCTGGCCTGATCTTCTTTATTATTACCCATGCTCTAGCGTAGCATAAAGGAATTACTCAGGGGTGAATGGTCAGATAAAAATTAAGTAAGTGGGCAATTACTCTGACTTGTTTTTCCCCACAGAACTTGTGAAATGGTCAAAGAATCCCAATGGCATCAGAGTAACTGTTACATGGTAAATGAGATTACTGGACAAAATTATGTTGTACAGGAAATTATAACAGGAAGAAATTCATTATAAGAAAAATTTTATGATATCTATTCAATTGATACAAAATCACAGAATTTTACTTGGGTTACTATTATATGGTTACACCATTATTATTATTATTTTTTTAAGTTTATTGTATTTATGTTTGAGAGAGAGGGAGACAGAATGAATGTGGGAGGGGCAGAGAGAGAGGGAGAATTTCAAGCAGGCTCCATGCTGAAGAGCTCAATGCAGGGCTCCAACATACAAACCTGAGATCATGACGTGAGCGGAAACCAAGAGTCAGACGCTTGGTGTACTGAAACACCCAGGTGCCCAGCGCCATTAATGTTTTTAATTAAACAATTTCTTATATACTGTTGTTTTAGTGCTCCTTTGATTCTTTCCCATTACAGAAATATTCACAAAGTCACATGCGATTTTACAGTACTGGATAAGGCTATATTTATCTGAGTAAGCAAATTTCTTACAAATTTCCATGTGCTGTTTGACCTCCCACATTTCCATACTACCGTTAGCTCCTACAAACGCAATGCTTTTCTCCAAACCTCAACGTTGGCTCATGGAGGTGTCTCCATGGCCAATGGTCCCTTTCCTATCATTTCCCTAGAAAAAATCCTGCTCATCTGACAAAACAGCTTAAATGGAATTTTCACTGTTGAAATTTGTGAATAGTATCACCTAGTTATTACCTTCTCTAACCACTGCTAGAAGTGTCAGTATATTCAAGACTACCTAACTCTAATGCAAATTTGACAAGTAATTTGCTGGTAGCTATTGGTTCTGTGTGTGGGAGGATTATAATTTTGAGTTAGGAATAAAGCACACATACAGGAACAGAGTTTGGGCAAATATTTTAATAGGTAACATGTGGTGTGGTATTCTACATGACATATGTATACCAGTTGAAATTTAGGTGATTATTTAAATGCCAATAGAAGGGAAAAGATTTATTTTTGTCACAGTACCTCAAGCACAAAATTTAAAGCTCAGATCCCTCTGTCCTTCTTCCCTACATTTATTTATTAAAATATCTCTCATGCACTCATGAAATTAACGTGCTTGGATTCCTTCTCTTTGCCACTATCACCTTTTGTAATGTCACTGGACCTTGTGTTCAATTCCTCCCATTCTTATGTTCAACCTACCTAATTGAAGGACAAAAATATCATTCACTCCTGATTTGTGTTATATCATGACTGTCTCAGCCCATTCAAGCTGTTATAACAAAGTACCACAGACTGAGGGGCTTATAAATAACACACTTTTTTTTCACAGGAATCAGGCATGTCAGGTGAGGGCTTGCTACTGGGTTGTAGACTTCTCCTTGTATCCTCACATGGCAGAAAGAGCTAGGGATCTCTCTGGAGTTTCTTTTATAAGGACACTAATCCTATTTATGAGGGCTCCACCTTCATGGCATAAGCACCTCCCAAAGACCCCACCTACCAATACCATCACCTTTGGGGGTTAAAATCTAAGACATATGAGAGTTGCCTGGGTGGCTCAGACAGTTGGGCATCCAACTCTTGGTTCATCTCAAGGTTTGTGAGTTCAAGCCCCGCATTGGGCCTGTGCTGACAGTGTGGAGCCTGCCTGAGATTCTCTCTCTCTCTGCCCCTCCCCTACTTGCTCTCTCTGTCTCTCTCTCAAAAATAAAAATAAACTTAAAAAAATAAAAATAAATAAATAAAACATATGAATTTGGTGGGGCCATAAACACTGAGACCATAGCAATGCCAAAGGATCTTATTTTACCTGAATCATTGCCATTTATTCACAAGTATTTACATATTATTAAAAATGGTTAAAGGTGCAAACTTTGCAGTCAGCCTACAGAAATGGTTGGGTCTGACACTTGACTATCTGAAATTATATACATAATTTGAAAAAATATAATTAGAAATATCCTCTTCCACCAGAACCTAGAAAACCTCTTCACAAAGTTAGAACAGAAAGAAAACTATTTTGTTACTGAATAAGTATTAATCCGAATGTGATGTTCATCACAGACAAATTAAGGGATTGCAAAATCAGAAAGAAATGTAACTGTCTTATACATAGCTAAGCAGGTGCAGTGTTTTCCATATTGTTTTCAAGATAAACAGTAACAAGTCCTCAAATAAGAGGTCTTGACAGCACATGCAGTGTACCCAAAATTCACTAGGTACTTGGGGTTACCATTCAGATTATTTTTTTTATTCAAAGGAAAAATAAACTTCTTATATCTTTATGACAAGAAGTACTCTTGCAACTTAAAGTGCTTAAATTAACTCCCTACTCTTTCACAAAAACTGGGATATTACTTAAGGCAATTATAGGGGGAAAAAGTTAATTTATGATTTTATTTATTTATTTATTTTTAATCTTTGAGAGAGAGAGAGCACAGAGGAGAGGCAGAGAGAGAGGGAAAGAGTTTTAAAAAGGCTCTATGTCCAGTGCGGATCCAACAGGTCTCAATCCCATGACCCTCAGATCATGTCCTGAGCCAAAATCAAGAGTTGGATGCTTAACCAACTGAGCCACCCAGGTGTCCCTATAACCGCTACTTTTCAAATTTTATTTCCCCCTCCTACGTATACCTTCTAGATTCATACCATTTTTAGGAAAATTAACTTTAAACACTGCTTTCAGAGAGATATTAAAACTCAAAATTCTGTCTCATTTTATTTACCTTGATCTGTTTCACATGAAGAATTTTTTTTTTTTTCTTACCGTATCAGGCTTTATTGGTATCTTCTTTGAACTTGACTGAATATTCACTTGCACTCATGAATATTTCTTTCCCTTTTAAACTATCATTCACATTTTATTTCTGCTGTAAAGTCTTCTATGCATGCTCCAGATGAAAGTGACCACCTTTATTCAGGTTTCCTATCTTATCACATGAGTTCGTTTAAATAGTCTCACACATTTGCCTTTCCACTTTACCTTCTGGTGTCGTTTGTGCATGTGCCTGTATAAAACTAAGGTGAGTGTACCGCATATCCCCAGGGCCCACAGGCATCAGACGATAATAGGATTAGCCCACAGATAAAGCAGATATGAAGCCTGTATTAAAAATATATGTGTTCATCAGAGGGAACGTGTATCTCCCTCAAGTATAAATTACATAGACTTTATTTGTAAGTCTTGTTCATAAAATTTATCAAATTCTGTGGCTGGAAAATTTTCTCCGGGGTGCTATAGATGCTGTTAATAATTTCTTCATGCCTGATTTCTGATACATATTCAAGTTGTACATAGAAAACGATTAAAGCATTAAAGGTGAAGCTTATTTCCAAGAGGACAAATGGTTACTGGTAAGGATTAACCACTGTAAGGGTTCCAGTCTTAGCTCATAGAATATAAAATGACCTAAAATTCCGGAGCATTTGTGTTACAGTTATTATCAGGTTAAAATTGTGTTCCCAAATAGATGCTTATTTTCCTTCTTTCATGGGTGCAGACTGTGTAATTTAGGCAGTCAGGTCAAATCTCCACTGTAGGAAATACAAATTTTACATCTTTCAAAAGGCATTCTTTTATTCCTGGCAATTAGGCAATTAATTCTGCTGGGGTTTTAGGACTACATGCTGTGCAGGAAAGAGAAGTAAAGAAAAGTTGTAAAATCAGATATTAAAATTGTACTTCAAAGGTCACTAAATCACATGACCTACTTCAGAAGTATTTAACTGGAAATAAAGAACTCCGAAAACAAGCTGAGCAACTCAAATTATACAATTAGTTACTTTAATTATATGTAGAAGGTTTCCTCTTAAAAAGCTCACTACTGTGTTTACATAAATAATTTTGAACTGTTTTGTAAATACTTTGTGCTGTATCTTTTCTAGCCTTCATTATTTTCAGATGCATATGCGATAATATATAAGATTTAAATTTCTGTTTGAATTCTCAGCATGCAAAACAAAGAGAGTAATAGGATGTTTTTCTGTCATGTTATGACACTGAAATATGTCTTGAAGGATCTGAGCAAAAATATTAACTTTTGGACATCAGGATCTAAATCTAAATTCATTTAACTGCTAAAATCGTAACAATGTTTATTGAAACACATTTGTCATATATCTGTGCCAATTAGTCGATGAAGTAAAATATGACAATTCATTTGTTTTTAGTTTATAATGATAGGGATAAGATTAAATTTTTCATGTTAATAGCTTAAAGATACAATGATTCTCAAAAGAATAAAATATGCAACCAATACAGTACCATATATGTTCTAAACATAAATATTAATATTTAGTATATTCAATAATTTGGATGGAATATTGTACTTAATAATTGCCTATGAATTATATTTTCTATAGAGAAACACTATACGTTCCATTCAAACCCCCATGATGCACAGACATTTGGTATATATTAGGACATAAATAAAACCAAGTGAATTTCCATCAGCAAAGAAGAAATGAACATCATTATTAATAAGATTACTATAGCTTAAATTATCTAACTATGAATACATAAATTCTGATATTCAAATCAAAGTCCTAAACAAATATCCTATCTTAAATATAGATTTAGAACATAATTATAATTAATCAGAAAATAATTATTATTAGAAAATCATACTAGTTCTATATTATGACAGGAATTGGTAACCCTAGTATATGGTAACCCCATTTTCTACACTTTTGTAAGTTTCCAAAGGGCCCATAGGGCGATTAGCTAAAGTGACCTTTCTCCGCCTCCCACGTAGGTATTGCCTTATGTCTAGATTCTAATCTCGTGTGGATTAGAGGGAAGCAATGTGCACAGCTCAAAGCATGGCCTCAAATGGACAAATGGTGCCATTCCCTTCAGTGACTACAATGCCATTATAAAAGTGAGAGAAAAGTTGATAACCATTGGGACTGTCAGTTCAATATGGCAGAGCAACAAGAGAGCAAAATCATGGTTGAACGATGCTGGGAGGTCCTCTTGTCAACGTTGGACAAGCCTCCTGGACACATATCTAAGGGAGAAAAAACTATGTCTTTAAGCCATTGTATATTTCAGTATTTCTTTACAACTCACCGACGTATATTCTAACTGATGTATCTTTACTTTTTATGTCTGCCACACCTGAGCAATATAATTATTTCAGATTAATAATAGTGGCTCACAGTCCCATTTTTTTCTCACCCCAAATGCAGAAGACAGGATACAATCCATCAAAACTCCGATGAGTCCACTTTTTATGCTATTATAATCTGTATGTTTTAAATTTGTTTATTACTAATGTAAAATACAGTTGACTTTGTATATTGATCTTATATTTTACAACCTTGATAAATTCAGTTACTAGTTTCAGTAGTTTTTTGTAGATTTCATTGTATCCTCTTATACAAGACTAATATATTAAAATATCAGTGCTAGGGTGCTTGGGTGGCTCAGTTGGTTAGCAGCTGACTTTGGCTCAGGTCATGATCTTGCGGGTTGGGGGTTCAAGTCCTGCATTGGGCTCTGTGCTGACAGCTCAGAGCCTGGAGCCTGCTTTGGATTCTATGTTTCCTTCTCTCTCTGCCCCTCCCCTGCTCATGCTCTGACTCTCTCTGTCTCTCTCAATAAATAAATAAATAAATAAATAAATAAATAAATAAATATTTAAAATGTAAAAAATAATTAAATTAATTAAAACAAAGTAAAATATCAATGCTTACTTACAGATGAGGATGCAGGGAAATTGTATTTGCAAATGTTAAAAAACCCCACAAAACCTCCAATGAATCTTCATCTTTGCCACATGATTACATGCATTTAAAAGAATGACAACAGGGGTGTCTGGGTGGCTCATTCCCTTAAGCGCCCATCTTCGACTCATCATGATCTTCGCCCATCATGATCTCGCAGTTTGTGAATTTGAGCCCCACACTGGACCCTATGCTGACAGCTTATAGCCTGGAGCCTGCTTCAGATTCTGCGTCTGCTTCTCTCTCTGCCTCTCCCCCACTCATGCTCTGTCTCTCTCTGTCTCTCAAATATAAACAAACATTAAAAAAGAAAAACCTTTAAAGCAATAACAACAAAAATTTCAACATTTAAAATTAATAAGGTAATTGAAAAATTATTTCACCAGCAATGATTTTAAAATTAATGAATAATAAATGAGTCATATAAATTTCAAAAACAATGAAATAAAATGGAGTTGAAATAATATGGTCATGGGGAAATAAGAGAAAAACATAGACATAATGAAGAATTAAGGTATCTTAAGATACTTGGATTTTCTTTTAATTTCAGGGATTTTTCTTCCCTGAAGATTTCCTTTTTCTGAAATTCTCTTGCTCTGATATCTAAGTCATATGTGACTCATTTCTTTTAAGCCTACGTCTGCATTCTACATACTCAGTTTGCTTTCCCTTGATCACTCTTTACAAAATGCAAACACTTGGGGCGCCTGGGTGGCGCAGTCGGTTAAGCGTCCAACTTCAGCCAAGTCACGATCTCTTGGTCCGTGAGTTCGAGCCCCGCGTCAGGCTCTGGGCTGATGGCTCGGAGCCTGGACCCTGTTTCAGATTCTGTGTCTCCCTCTCTCTCTGCCCCTCGCCCGTTCATGCTCTGTCTCTCTCTGTCCCAAAAATAAATAAATAAACGTTGAAAAAAAAATGCAAACACTTCCTTGCTCCTTAATGCTTATAGATCTTACCCTGCTTTATTTTCCAAATAGTATTTATCAAAATATGATATTTATTAGTATATATCAAATTATATCTTCCCCACACTCATGCTGGTAGAAACATTCTCTGATTTCATCATTGCTGTACCTTCTAAACTTAGAATAGCTAGTAAAATGATCACTCATTTTTACTGACACATGAAAGAAAAATGGAAGGAAAAGAAAGACATGAGAGTAAAAAGAGAAAGAAGCAAAAGGAATAGAAGGAGAAAGAAAGAAAAGTAGAGAATATTAGGTTTGGGATTCAAGAAGATAAATGTATTCAAAGTGACATCTAAGTACAGGGAGAAGTGTGAAAAACCTGGAATATAAATAGTACCTGGAAATCCAGATTGGCAGGAGCAGAGGGCACAGAAATATGTAATAACGATGTGTTGGGTTGGGGCCGTAACTTGGACACCATATACCTTTATCTAATTCTGATGATGTTGATGCTGTTGGGTTTGTTGCTTGGTTGGTTTTGCTTGTTGCTGGTGGTAGTCGTAATGGTAACAATACTTATAACCGTGAAATTAAATGTCATGACAGGTAGAGTCTGCAACATCATACATAGATATGTTTGTTGAAGATTAAAGAATAAATATAATCGCCAAAGGAGAAATGTAGGCAGATAAGCCAAAATAACAAAATAAAAATGGTCGCGTGAATAAAATTGGGTGAATAAACAAAGGAATAAAATTAGAGCAAGAAAAATAAAACAGTGAGTATGTGTTAAGAAGGAAAATGAGGAAAGTTGATTCAGGCCAAGTCTTCATGACTCTTACCCACGTATACTTCTTTAACAATTAGCAAAGACCTAAACAAAAAGAAGAAAAGTTTACATAAATGAATTGAATCGCAGCAAAAACTGCAAAAATTTGTACATAGGTAGGTTAAGTCAATAAAATAAAATATTACATTTCATAATTTGTGGTAATTTGAAAGGAAAACAGTATAAATTTAATCCTAATGATAGAATAACAAATATTTTTAAGAGGAGGAGTATGTTCAAAGGCTCTTCTTCCATATCTATAATGGCTGACACAGTAGCACAAGTGACAATACGGAAAACATGAGGCTTTGTATGGCTAATGATCAAATTAGAGTTCGTTTTTATTACTGTGAGAAAACTCATGAATTATGTGTCCTATAATGGCACAAGGAGCAATTTTGAAGTGTTTTTGAGTCAAGCCCTAATGGTTCCATACAGACAAATCCTTTGAAATCTTGAGAACAGCAGATTGTGTGTAAAAGGGAGGGGTTTTTCTCACAGCCGTGCAGAAAGTCCCTACCACACATGAGGTGTGCTTCAGATGGAGAATTTACCTGTCGCCTAGATCTTCAATTCAATAAGGACACATCAACTTTAATAAAACAGTGTTGGGGATTAATCGCAAGGTCGTAAGGCCTTTTATCCATATTTGAGGCTTCCAAAAACTAGCTGCTTCTTTGTATTCTAGATCTATCCAAGACCTTTAGGCTTTTTTTTCCCCCAATTAAGGCTTAAGGAAAAAAAATGGACTTGTGTTAGAACTTTTTGCCATTTAACATGTTCTAATAGACGTTGTCCGTGACATCTTAGAAATTCTTCTTTTTGATAACCAAACCCCCCGTTAAGTTAACTTTTAAAGAGTTGTCTTATTTGGTTAGTTCTGGCTTTTTGAATGACTACTTTCTTCCACTAACTCATTATCAGAAATAATTCTGTCTAGTAATCTTAAAGTCATTTCCTTTATCGTCTGGAAAGAATATTTGCCCTATTTTTCAATAAACATGAGCAACAGAAAATATAAAATAGTTGGAGGAGAAATTCGAGTCAGCCAATAAAGTAGAGAGATGGCCTTGATTTTTTTTCCAACTTAATATATATGGCGATATCAAAGACTGGGAAAATGAGGCACCTGGGTGGCTCAGTCCGTTAAGCGTCTGCCTCTTGATTTCGGCTCAGGTCATGATCTCATATCGGTGAGATCCAGCTCTGTGTGGGGCTCTGTGCTGACAAGGTGGAGCCTGCTTGGGATTCTCTATCTGCCATTCTCTCTGCTCTTCCCCCACTCACGTTCTCTCTCGCTCTCTCCCTCTTTCTCAAATTAATAAATAAGCATGTTTAAGCTATACAAAGGACTGGGAATGAGAAGAAAATTAATAAGTAGTCTAACAAACTGTCAGAGTAGGGAAATTTATGGAGTTCTGAAGAAACGAAACACCAAAGAATTCGTATTAAACAACGAAAGCTCTACTGGGTCCAAGGTCTATGACATTTTAGAAGACGCAAGTAATGCAATCCTGTAAACCGGGGAAGCCTAGACAGAACTTCAAACAATTGTGACAGAAACTCAAGGGTGATCACATTAGAGTGATGTTAACGATGTCACTGAAAATAATTGCTCCCATATCTGTGTAAGACACAAAAATAGACAAAACATTTTTGAAGGCCACATTCATATCTTTACATTTCCCGTCACACAAAAAAGTAAATTCTTAATGCTCAAATCACATAATCATCGTTTTTGTATCATTTTCAGTGAAATCTGCTTCTTAGGAATAAGCTACTAATTGAAATCAATGTCACATTTCTGGTTCTGAAAAGCCAAAAGCTCACAAGAAGTCAACATAGTCACAAACCTAGAGTTGTTATGAAAATACCTGATCTCTGAATCTGTGTGTGTGTGTGTGTGTGTGTGTGCATGTGTGTGTGTGTGCCTGTCTGTCTGTCTGTCTGATTTCAGTTTATTTAGTAAACAGGAGATGGCAGTATCTCACCATTATGTAAGGCATTAAGGCATTGAACTTTTCCCGCACTGAGTCTCAAAATGTGCCATACCCAAATGCACAATGTCGTCTATTATTTTGCAGTTTAGAGTAGAGCATTATATATTCAGTTTGACGAAGGCACCAGAAAGAAAAACAAAGATCTCATTTGCCTTTGTTCATTTATATGAAATCAAAAGAGCTGTATTTTGATAATGAATAATTAAAATACTTAGAAAGTAGTAAAAACTAAAAGGTGGACTTACAGGAGCCTGCACTTTTAGGATGGTTGTATTCTTTATGCATTGGATGTATTTCTAAGTTTGATGTATAAAGTTTTTATTTACTGCTATGGAAGACATTGAACAATGACTCAAAAATATATAAATACTTAAGTCTAAGGATACTGGTTAACAATTGGCAAAGAAGGAAAACTTAACTGAAAGAAAGCGCAAACAGCTTTGCCAACCAACTTGCTATTTTAGTCTGTGTAAGTTAATGGGTATTCATAGCTGTGGCATGCATTGTTGATAGTCTCCAGAAATAAATTGTCCTTGCTTTTTTTTGCTCTCAGGGTCTCCCTCTATAGAAATGAACAATGCCAAGTCCTTAAACTATTGTCCTATTTTTCACTAGAACAGGAATCACCTTCGGGGAGCAGGGGCGTGAGTAACTGAGAGAGCTCTAAGATTGAGGCTTTTTTCCTGATAAAAGAGAAATCATATGTGAAGAAGATATCGTTCTTTTCCTGTGTTTTAACAACACTGAAGGAGAACATATTCTTGGAACTTCTAAGACACATAATCAACATGGGAGAGGATGGAGACCCCACAGTTCACCAGAAAGCTGGTTCAGATAGCATACGCTTTTATAGCTGCAAAAAGGGCTGGCTATAAAATGTTGGAGGCCTACCTAGTGCAAAATAAAAAATAATTTGGGGTAAGGATAAGATTGTGTGCCTTAAGCCGTTTAATACAAAAAGAACAAAAATAAAATGAGGTTAAGGTTTGTGTTGTTGCTTTTAAGTTTATTTATTTATTTTGAAAGAGAGAGAGAGAGAGAAAGAGTTCCAAGCAGGCTCCGCACTGCCAGTGCAGGGTTTAACATGGGGCTCAAAACCCCACAAACTATGAGATCATGACCTGAGCCGAAATCCAGGGTCAGATGCTTAACCAACTGAGCCCGTGAGGTTGAGGTTTTAATTTAAAAGATGCAGTAGTCATCTAGGAGAGGGAAATGTTTGCTATCTGTGGTGTTTGAACAGTGACTTTACTTGGTCTCTGGCCTTAGGTCTGTTCTTACTTCATCATGGTGCACACTGTGAACTTGTCTTATGGTAGTGTTCTGTGAGATTATCTACATTCAATAAGTAGACACCAAAGCCTAGCTGTGAGTGTCAATTGCCTCCTAACAACACCAAAGTCTAAGGATTAGCATCAAGTCAGTTGACATGTTATCAGGAGTTGATTTTTTTTCACCCCTTACTTAATCTCATCTTATTTATATTTTTGTGTACAACCCAAACAATGCCAAATCTATTAGGACATTTAAGGTTGATTATTACTCTTGAGCCTGGTTGGTTCAGTAGGTTAAGCCTCTGACTCTTGGTCTCTGCTCAGGTCATGATCTCACAGTTCATGAGTTTGAGCCCCATGCTGATGGTATGGAGCCTGCTTGAGATTTTCTCTCTCTCTCCCTTTCTCTCTACCTCTCCCCCACCACCTCCGCTCATGTTCATGCTCTCTCTCCCTCTCTCTCAAAACTAAATAAGTAAGCTTCTAAAACAAATTATTACTTTTTGCCCAGACACATTTCTTTTCTTACCCACATAACTGCTTATACCCTAAATTAACTTATATTAATTTTATTATACTATATTTATTACCTTCAACTCTTTTTTTGTGAGGAATAATTGACATACACTATTGTATTAGTTTTGTTTATACAACATAGTGATTACACACACACACACACACACACACACACACACACACACACACTGCAAAATGGTCACTCCAATGAGTAGTTACCACACAAAGTTGTTACAATATTATTGACTATATTTTCTATACTGTATATTATATCCACATGTCTTATTTATTTTATAACTAGAAAATTGTACCTCTTAATCCCCTTCAGCTATTTTGTCCTGTCCCCATCCTTCTCCCCTCTGGCAATTACTTATTTGTTCTCTGTATCTATAAAGCTTTTTGTTTTGTTTGTATTATCTTTAAGACTCCACCAATAAGTGAAGTCATGTGGTATTTGTCTTCGTCTGTCTGACTTATTTCATTTAGCATAATGTACTCTAGGTCCATCCATGTGATCATGCATGCAAGATTTCAATATTTTTTATGTCTGAGTAATGGTCCATTATATGAATATGTATGTATATGCCACATGTATATTCTTTATCCATGGACATTTATGTTGTTTCCATATCTTGGCTATTATAAATAATGCTGAGATGAACATCAGGGTTCATATGTCTATTCAAATTGGCGTTTTCATTTTCTTCAGATAAATATCCAGAAATTGAATTTCTAGATTGTATGGTAGTTCTAGTTTTAATTTTCTGAGGAAACTCTATACTGTTTTCCATAGTGGCTGTACCTATTTACATTCCCACCAGCAGTACATGAGGAGTCTCTTTTCTCCATATACTTGCCAACACTTGTTATTTTTTGTCTTTTTGATAGTAGCCATTCTGTGGGGGGCCGGGCCCCGGTGCCAGGCTGAGACCGGGTCGAGCAATGTTCCCCGTTGACCCAAGCCAACCCGGTGGTTCCCCCTCCCATTCCCCCACTTTCAAGGGCATACAAAAGCCTTGTCAAGGCTGAGAGAGTTAATTCCTGAAGCCTGTGGTCTGCAGGTGTTGGCAGTAATGCTACCTCCCTTTTTCTACCCCGAGTCAGATAGAAACAAACATGGGAATTGTGTTTTGCTAGCAATCTTATCAACAAGGTCTTGTGACCCATCTAGAAAATGCACAAGAAACACAGAACTAAATGTTTTGGTGGGCAGCAATTATGTGAAACCTGTTTATTCTTAGAATGACCTAACCCATAAGAGTCTGGTTATAAAAGATTGTGTATAGCAACAATAAAGCCGTCACCTGGGCCATCAGCCCAGGGGACCCTCCTGTTCCCAAACTTTCTCTTCTCTCTTTTTTTCTTGCATTCCCCTACCCTCAGGACCCTGATCTCGGTGTTTGTCGCGCTGGCCGTGACACCATTCCTACTAGTGTGAGGTGACATCTCACTGTGGTTTTGATTTGCATTTCCTGATTGTGATGTTGTGTGTCTTCTAAAGTGCCTATTGGCCACAGTAGCTCTTCTTTGGAAAATGTCTACTCAGAATCTTTGTCCATGTAATTATTTGTTTTGATATTAAATTGTTTCAGTTCATTATATATTTTGGATATTAACCCCTTGTTGGATATAGAATCTCTGACCATCTTCCTCCATTTAGCAGGTTCCCTTTTTATATTTTTGATGGGTTCCTTCACGTGCAGAAGTTTTTTTTAGTTTGGTGTAGTCTCATTTGTTTAGTTTCACTTTTATTGTACTTGTCTAGGAAGAAGATCCATAAAAAATCATTAAGACCTTTGTAAGAAGCTCACCAGCCATGTTTTCTTCTAGAAGTTTTATGGTTTCAGGTGTTACATCTAAGTTTTTAACCCACTGAGTCTATTTTTTTATATGGCATGAGAAAGTGGTCCACTTTCATTATTTTGCATGTAGCTGTCCAGTTTTCCCTGTTGTATATCTTGCCTTCTTTGTTATAGATTAATTGACCATAATTGTGGGGTTATTTCTGGGCTCTGTATTCTGTTCCATCAATCTCTGTGTCTATTTTTGTGCCAGTATCACACTGTTTTGATTACTAGCTTTGTAGTATAGTTTGAAATCAGGAAGCGTGATACATTCAACTTCATTTTTCTTTCTCAAGACTGCTTTGGCTATTTGGGGTCTTTTGGGATTCCGTACAAATTTTAGGATTATTTGTTCTAGTTTTTCAGAAAATACCACTGGTACTTTGACTGATATTGCATTGAACCCATAGATTGCTTTAAGTAGTATGGAATTTTACCAATATCAATTTTTCCAATACAAAAACATCATATATCTTTCCATTTATTTATGTCATCTTCAATTTCTTACATGAATTTCTAGTTTTCAGAGTACAGGTCTTTCACCTCGTTTAAATTTATTACTAGTTATTTTATTGTTTTTGATTGTTGTGAATGTGATTTTCTCAAATTCTCTTTCTGACAGTTTGCTATTAGCATATGGAAATGCAACAAATTTTTCTATTTTTATTTGTGTCCTGCAACTATAATGAATCAATTTTCAGTTCTAATAGCTTTTGTTTACTTTTTTGTGTAGAAGTTTAAAGTTTTTTATGTATAGTACTGTGTCATCTGCAAATAGTGACAGGTTTACTTCTTCCTTTCTAATTTGAATGCTTTTTATTTCTTTTTCTTGCCTAACTGCTGTTGCTAAGACTTATAATACAATGTTGAATAAGAGTGGTGATAACAGGCTTCCGTATCTTGTTTCTAATCTTGGAGGACAAGTTCTCAGCTTTTCACCAGTGAGTATGACGTTAGCTGTAGGTTTGTCATATACGATTTTATTATGTCCCTCTGTACCCACTTTGTTGAGATTTTTTATCATAAATGAATATTCAATTTTTCCAATTATTTTTCTGCATCTATTGTATTGAGATTATCACATGATTTTTATGCTTTCTTTGTTGTTGTTCATGTGGTATATCATGTTGATTGATTTGCACATACTGAGCCATCCTTACGTGCCTGGAATAAATCTCACTTGATCATGGTGAATTTTTTTAAACTTATTTATTTATTTATTTTGAGAGAGAGAGAGAGAGAGAGAGAGAGAGAGAGTGAGCTAGGATCCCAAGGAAGCTTGAAACTGTCATCACAGAGACTGATGTAGGGCTTCATCCTACAAACCATGAGATCATGACCTGAGCCAAAATAAAGAGTTGAATTCGACTTGTTAATAATTTCTTGAGGATTTTGCATCTATGTTCATCACGGATATTGGACTGTATTCTTCTTCCTTTCTTTCTTTCTTTCTTTCTTTCTTTCTTTCTTTCTTTTTCTTCTTTCTTTCTTTCTTTCTTTCTTTCTTTCTTTCTTTCTTTCTTGTGGCGTCTTTACCTGTTTTTTTAGTATCAAGGTAATGCTGGCCTCATAGAATGAGTTGGGAATCAATCCTTCTTCAATTTTTTGAAAATAGTTTGAGATGCATAGATATTAAGTCTTCTTTAAATGTTTGGTAGAATTCACTTGTGAAACCATCTGGTCCTAAACTTTTTTTTGTTGGGAGGTTTTGAAAAATTATGCAATTTTGTTACTAGTAATCAGTCTGTTTTAATTTTCCATTTCTTCCAGATTCAATCTTGGAAGATTTCACTGTATGGTTAATAAATGCTTTTTAAGTGAATGGTGATTTCAAACAAACAAACAAACAAACAAACAAAAATGGTTATAGGTGGCTTCAAAATGAAGAAACACTGATCTGCAGTGATGTACATACTTTACAACATGTATCACACACACATATGTGTGTGTGTTTCTCATATACTAAATTTACTAGTAAATCTAGAGAATAAAAAATTGTTTTTTTTTTCCCTTGACTACTGCATATTTGTTTTGAATCTCTCAAATAACCCCTTGTTAAGAGGAGCACAGAGTGAAGGATGGTGAGCACAAGTTAAACTGAAATAGAGAATTTACTACTCACTGTTCCTGAAGGAGACACCCAGCATACCTTGAGGGTCCACAGGGGAGGTCAGATCAGTGTAAAGAGAGAGAGAGAGAGAAGCAAGCCCTTGGGAACATGCCTTTATTAGGATATGTGGGTGGAGTGTTTGGGATTCCTGGCGAAGACCTGATTGATCAATCAAAATCAAAAGAGCAGCTTTGGGAAGTCATACAACGGTCTTGTCACTAGGAACACACAAGGGGAAGGTTGTTGGGAAGCAGAGAAGATCGTTGCTCGCAAGGGCTGTTGTGGATGTTATATCAGGAGCCAACATTCTCTTGCAACTATGCAAGCTGTTACCAAGGGCCTGTACTTGCATGAGGAAGCCAATGTAAGTTTAAGCAACGTGCCAAACAAAGCGGATGCTGGGGCAGCAAAACCATAGAGTAGCTTGGCTAAAATCTCAACAATGTTTCACCACATATGAAATTTCTAAGGGTATGATTTTGAATAGGAAAAATAAACAGAAGTATCTGGAGTAGTATTGTTCATCCAGTGTATTAAGGGTTTGGTCTGAACAGTGTGGAGGACCACCGAATCTAATGGAGAATATTGTTCTTTGAAATTGTTAAGATAATGAGCCTGAACTAATAAAAATTATACTTAACATTATGGTGATACTTTCTGCAAAGCAAGGGAGTTAATGTTTGCTATTTATAAATATGTACATATGGTTCACAGCATCAGCTCCCTGTTAAAACCCAAAGGGAAGACACAAATGCTTTGACGTTCATGTCTAAATAAGTGCTTAATTATATTTACATGGGCTCCAGATAATGAAAAACATATCATTTATTCCTTTCTATTTTCACACATAAACTATCATATGCACCTATCCACTTTTACTAAGGTTTTTTTAACGCAAGTGTTTCCAATCTGTACTACATTATTGGGCTTCAGATATTTTAATCTTTTCCATATTGCCAAATGTTAGAAATGATACATATTTATTTATAAATTTAAGTGTTGAGACTTCAATTCTTCCTTTTGTTGTATCAACTAAATTTATACGTAAAGTCAACAAAAGCAGAAAGACCTTAATAGCTTATAAAGGTATAAGTTGGTTTTTTCCCTTTATAAAGCACTGCATTGAGTTGTGAAAGCAAATGAAAAACTAAGGAAATAACATAAATTTCCCTGTCGATCACTCTGGAATAGGAGATTTAATAATATTTTTTAAAGAGAAAATAGAGCCCTATTTGCAAATAACACCAGGAGGTACATCCCTGTGATTTCTTCCCAATTTCATTTCCAGGCAATGAAAAAATTAAAAATCAATGCAATTCCTTAAAGTGTGTAGCTCTTGGGACATCTGGGTTGCTCGGTTGGTTAAACATCTGACTTCAGCTCAGGTCATGATCTTGTGGTTCATGGCTTTGAGCCGCGTGTCAGGCTCTGTGCTGACAGCTTGGAGCCTGGAACCTGCTCGGGATTCTGTGTTTCCCTTCCTCTCTGTCCGTCCCCAACTCGCACTCTGTCCCTCTCTCTCAAAAATAAATAAAAATTAAAAAATAAATTTTTAAGTGTGCTTCTCTGAAGGTGGGTAAGGAAAGTAGTTATACATGGGGAATGTTAATGCATTTATACTAAATTAAAGTAAATAGCATATCTGCCTATCCATGTTCTACCAAAATTCTTGATTTTAATATGAATAGACTGGAAAGAAATAATGTGTAAACTATAGACACTTCTTACAGAAAAAAAGTAGATAAATTTGAAAAAGGGGTAAGAATATATGTTTTAAAGAGACAAGTAACAGAAAAATTTTCTGATGCGCATCCAGGGATAAAAATTAGAACCTAGTATTTATTTAAAAAAAATTTTTTTTTTTAACGTTTATTTATTTTTGAGACAGAGACAGAGCATGAACGGGGGAGGGTCAGAGAGAGAGGTAGACGCAGAATCTGAAACAGGCTCCAGGCTCTGAGCGGTCAGCACAGAGCCTGGCGCGGGGCTCAACTCACGGACCACGAGATCATGACCTGAGCCAAAGTTGGACGCTTAACCGACTGAGCCACCCAGGCGCCCCGGACCTAGTATTTAAATAAGAGCTTAAAATAAAAAAAAAAAAAACAAATAGAACTTTATGCTAACATGAGTTCAAGATCTGGAAGATTTGATGATGAAGCAGCTGAGTGAGATGAAAATAGAGATATCAGTGCAATTAGAAAACAAAAGAAACAGGGGTGCTTGGGTGGCTCAGTCGGTTTGGCGTCCGACTTCGTCTGAGGTCATGATCTCGCGGTGCGTGAGTTCGAGCCCCGCGTAGGGCTCTGTGCTGACAGCTCAGAGCCTGGAGCCTGTTTCAGATTCTATGTCTCCCTCTCTCTCTGACCCTCCCCCGTTCATGCTGTCTCTCCCTCTCTCAAAAATAAATAAAAGTTAAAAAAAAATTAAAGAAAACAAAAGAAACAGGGACGTCTGGGTGGCTCAGTCGGTTAAGCCTCAGACCTTGGCTCAGGTCATGAACTCATGGCTCGTGAGTTCAAGCCCTGCATCAGGCTCTGTGCTGACATCTCAGTGCCTGGAGGCTGCTTGGGATTCTGTGTCTCCCTCCCTCTCTCTCTCTCTATGCCCCTCCCCCACTCATGCTCTGCCTCTATCAAAAAATAAATAAATGTTAAAAGAAAAGAAAAAGATAACAAAAAAACCCCAGAAGAGTCACTAATAAAAACTGAATCAAAGGAATGAAGGTATTCTTTACATTATTACAGTTAATGTGGAGGAAATATTGTAAAACAGATGAAAAATTGAAGAAATGAAAAATGAAGTGGAGAGACCAACAATATCCAGTACAGTAAATGACATAGAAAATAGTTAGTTCTGCATAATAGTAGAAAACCATCTAAAATAAAAACAAAAGTGGGGCACCTGGGTGGCCCAGTCAATTAAGCACGTGACTCTTGGTTTCAGTTCAGGTCATGAACTCATGGTTTGTGAGTTCAAGCCCCGCATCGGGCTCTGTGATGACAGTGCAGAGCCTGCTTGGAATTCTCTCTCCCTCTCTCTCTCTGCCCCTCCCGTTTGCTCCCTCTGTCTCTCTCTCAAAATAAATAAATAAGCCTTAAAAAATAAAATAAAATAAAATAAAATAAAATAAAAAGTATATTACATGGCACCTAAAAATTTAAATAGAAACCTTAAATTAAATATATACCTTTATTAATTATAAAAAGTAATTGATAGAGTTAGAAAATGTCATATAGAAAATACCTATCATCCACAGGATAAAGAATCGAATTACTTCTAACTTTCAATGACAAAAGACAGCCACCTAAACTAAAGGCTGATCCAAATAAATGATCCTGTTGACTTGTCAGAAGAGACAGAAATTCTCTAATGTGGAAGAACTGAAAGAATCTCTCTGGCTGTTGGAACATACTTAATCTCAGACCTGTGTAGATCTCAGGCAGTGTTCCTTTTCAACTTTCTAGAAGGTTCTTTTCAGGATTTAGATAGTTTCCTCACCCACATGTGCTGATTTATACTCAACCGAATACCTTGGATGGAGCCCTTAAGAGTGCTGGAGGTTTTTTCCTTTGCAGTTTTCTCCTTTCCCATACTCTTCCTTATGGATTCCCACTGCATTGCTTTCCTTGATCTTCCAACTCTGTCTTCTCACCTCAAGTAGATTTCCAAAGACTTCCAGATTCCACCTTCCCATACCAAGGCCTATAAACATTCTGTAGGCGCAACGTTGGGAAAATCATTAGGCTTACTTTGTCTATTTCCTTTCTCTCTTTCAAGGTCTTTCACTGCTAATATCTAATCACATCAGAGATATTCATTCATATCTTTTGTCCATTTTTAAAATTCAGGGGCATAAGTAAATCTGGTCTCTGTTGCTCCATATTGGCCATAAGAAACTACTCTTAATCTTTGAATCAAAGATACCTGACATATTGTTGCACTATCACACCACTTAAGTTTTTTTTTTTTTTCCATACAGTAAGAATGAGAGGAAAGAGAATGGGTAGAAGAGAGAAATCACACCAAATTGCTGATATTTGATGGCTGTGGACACTTCTCTTTCCAGCTTCAGAATTTGTGGTATGTAGACAGAAACATGATATTGTACAGGAGTCATGTTTATTTTCTATATATCCTCATTGTTAACAAATTTTTACTAGATAGGAGAAAAACAATATTGTCTGTCCTTTGTAGACAAGTTAATAAAATAGTTATTATACAGATCAGTTTATAACTATTAAAGTGATATTATGATTATTTTGAGAATTGTGAAAATGATCAACTTTAAGAAGGTCAAGAAATCGCAAAACTTCTACACTTACCATATTCTCATCATGCCCATCATTTACCATATTGGGATGTCTGACCTTCTGGGAACCAGAGAATATATGAAGCTACAATCTATCTAAATGGATTTATATTTAATTTACATAAAATTGTCATATATTCTTTGACAGCTACATATCACATATGGAATATCAGCAGCTTTTAACAGGGAGAATTTTTGTTGTTCTTGTTGATTTCCTGTAGCCATTATTATCTCCTTCTTTCCTTTTTCAAAGTCTTCATTATTACCTCCTTTTCACCAACTTTACACCAGAAAGGTTGCATTTTTTCCTTAAAAATGTATGAAGTGCTGTCATTATTGATATGGATAAACTTAATTGTAGTTAGTTAATTAAAACCTAGATTTGGTGGTGGCTTAGATCCAATGAAGTATATTTGCTAAAATCTTTCAACAACATACAGGAAGGAAACAATTACATAGATTTACAAATACATAGGTAACACTGCTAAAGGGGATTTTTCACATGTGAATGACTTATTCATGAGTAAATTTGACTCAGGAAACTTTTATCCCTAAGTCATCAAATGTATATTGGTAAGAGAAACATACAGAATCTGTTAAAAATATGACAGAAGTATACATTCCTGTAAGTTGTTGGATGGAAGGTAAGAGTTCCTGGTATTGAAATGAGTTCCTGATATCACTGGAATGATAGAATCTGTACTATAATAGCAAAGAAGCAACATTAAAGCAAAGATGACAAAGGACATTCAGAGACATCTAACCATGGCCATTTAATCACAAGTCACAGAGTTCCTAGGAAATATATAAAGGGGCTTATCTCAAAAACTCTTTATCACTGTAATTGAAAATCATTTATATTATGGAATATGAAGACCTAAAAGAGCCAATCATGAGTCTGTGTCCTCAATTTCCAGACCTGAGTCATTGGACAGACTCAATGCCCCATCAATAGAAGGTAGTTTATTCTTTTTTTTTTTTTTTTAACTTTTTAAAATGTTTATTTATTTTTGAGAGAGACACAGACAAAGTGTGACAGGGGAGGGGCAGAGAGGGAGGGAGATAGCCTCCAGGCTCTGAGCTGTCGGCACAGAGCCCGATGAGGGGCTCGAACCCACAAACTGTGAGATCATGACCTGAGCCGAAGTCGGATGCTCAACCGACTGAGCCACCCAGGTGCCCCAGAAGGTAGTTTATTCTTAGGAATGTTCCCTGTGCTACGAATACAGATACTTAAAATAAATCGTCATCCTATTTGGCAAAATTGTACTACGATTACTTATCAGGTTTAGTCTGAACTGGAGAAATGAAAGTTTCCTGGTCATTTGTAAATGGTTAAATCACAGATCTGAGCTAATACTAACCCTTGAGGACACAGAAGAAAATTGTTTTTCACCAATTAGAGTGGAATCTTATGAGTCTCCTATGGTAAATGGAGTGTCAGTCTGAGCTTTTCATAGAATGATGTTATTGTATCTGTAAATCCTCCTGTAGTTAACCAGTTGCTGTGAGTACAATCAAAAGACAAATACTTAACAACTAACAGAATGTCCATATTAGTGCCTTAAAATGTGACTTCTTATTAGATTCATGATTTAATGAGAAATGCTGATTGTCTTAAATATCCACCCCTTTCCAACTCTCATAACTTCTAGAACTATGAACAGATGCAAATATTAGAAGGTTCCAGGAGATAGCTACAAAGCGTAACCTAAGATATGGTACTATGCTTACTGAAAGAATTGCAAAATACCCTCATTCTTTTACTGACAGAAAATTAAGTAGCATATAGCAGAATGTTAAAGTAGGACAGAAGGACTATAATATTGAATCACTTCAAATATAATATTTATTTATCCTGACTACCATTCTGGACTCCTTGGTAGCCTTCATTAAGTGAAGGTATATGGGGCACCTGGGTGGCTCATTCAGTTAAACCTCTGACTTCAGCTCAGGCCATCATCTCACAGTTTCTGAGGTTGAGCCCCACATAGGACCCTCTGCTGTCCGGACAGAGCTCACCTTGTATCCTCTGCCCCCTCTCCTTCTGCCCCTGCCCTGCTCATTTTCTCTCTCTCTTTCTCTCTCTCTCTCTCTCTCTCTCTCTCTCTCTCTCTGTGTGTGTCTCTCTCTCCTCTCCCAAAAATAAACAAAATATTAAAAAAATAAATGAGGGTATAATGATAGAACTGCCCTGGTATATTATAGAGGAAAATATCCAATGGCTAGAGTGGATTTATTTGCATGATTGGCTCAGTCACCTTGAATGAAGTTCTAGAAGACATCCCTCATAAATGTTTTTGGGGAAACATCGTGGTAGTTGTTCTCTGCAGACCAAAAATGACTGTGTGCGTTAAGCACGTCTATGTACGCTCCTGGAATGCAGTGGGGATGAGGTAATCCCAGAGTATCAGAGGAGCGTTAATGACATTTTACTGCCAAAGACAAGGTGGACACAGTTAGTAGAATGGACAGGAGCACCAAAACACTAATCAGAATGGATTTATGCAGATGGATCTTTCGTGGTAGCCAATTTATCATAGTGTCCCTAGAAATAAACTAGCTGTTTAGCTAACAAAATTGTCCTTGATTTGCATAAGGGAAAATATCCAGATCTGAGAAATATAGTAGACCACAGTAGAGTCATAGCCCATACCGCATCCCCAGAAAGGAGTGAAGTTTCAGATTCAGAATCCCTTGAATGATAAGGGAGGCTGGCTCCCTTAAGGAAGAACCCTACTATATGTCAAAAATGTTCACCGTAAATATTCTTTCTGGTTATCCCCAAAGGGGCAGGGACCCATTTTCTATGGGAATTGAGGAAAGGAAAATGCTCCCAATTGTTGGGCTCATGGACACTGGTGGTAGTCTGGCAGATTCTTGATGTTATAGCTAGTCAATATAGGCAACATAAGGATTTATGGCGATGAGATTATTGATGGAATTTTAACTCAGGTCCATCTCACAGAGAGTTCAGTGTGGTCCTTAAGATGTACACCCCATAGTCAGTTCCAAAATGTATAATTGTAATATATATATATACACAGCTACTCAAAGAACCTCTATTTTTTAAAACAGGATCTCTATTCGGTTTCACGGACCTATAAAATGATGTATATTAAAGTAAGGAAAACGAAACAAAATGGCCTACCAGTTTCTTTTCTACTAGGCCATTTTCTCAGTATTGCATTTCGTGAGAAATTTTAGAAATTAATGTCATCAAAAGACTTGAAGAGCATGGATGATTATTCCCACACATCTCAAATCAAGCTATTTATTTGGTCTCTACAGAAGATAGAATGTCCTTGGAGAATGGTAGTGGAGTGTCATAAATATAGTCAGGTAGCAATTCCAATTTATTTATTTATTTATTATTTTTTTTTAACGTTTATTATTTTTGGGACAGAGAGAGACAGAGCATGAATGGGGGAGGGGCAGAGAGAGAGGGAGACACAGAATCGGAAACGGGCTCCAGGCCCTGAGCCATCAGCCCAGAGCCTGACGCGGGGCTCAAACTCACGGACCGCGAGATCGTGACCTGGCTGAAGTCGGACACTTAACCGACTGCGCCACCCAGGCGCCCCAGCAATTCCAATTTAAATTGATGTTCTGGGGATTTTTGGTTATTGTTATTTTCTGAAACAAATCAATGACAGGTCCTGATACCTGAAATGCACTCATTAAACTGTTGAAAATTTTCTTCCTCCACTATTCCTGTTAATAAAGAGGAGCAAAAGTCATTTGCTTCCACTTACACAGGACAGTTTTCAGTTCAGTTCCATGGGTATATAAACTTTCTCTGCTATGACCTCTTTCACAGAATCTTTGTGCTCATTTTACCATTGTGGCCCACTATATGAGTCATGGCATGCAATGCGTTCCCTTGTAAGAAGTAATGGCATGCACAGTGGTGGCAACATGCTGGCCTACTAGATGGATGATACCACGCTGATAAGACTTAGAGAAAAGTAAGTAGCAAGTAACACAGACATCTTTTGTAAGTTGTGGCATATGGGGCCTCCCCTGCCAGCACTGGGAAAGAAATGTAACACTAGTAGACATCTTTTGATTTTGGAGGCAACATGTACTTACCCATTTACTAAGCAAAGAGAGGTCGTCGTATTAAGACCAAAGACACGAAGCTAAAGACATTTGGAAAAACAAGAGGTCTAATTGTCCATTGACTCTGCCACCTTAACATTAACTTTGCAGAAATAGCTTACTGATTGCCAGATCGTATGTTGTAGTGTTCCTAAAAATGAGATGCTCTTCTTTATTGTTTCTAAAATTTATTTCCGTCAAGTCTGCTTGAGAGGTTCATAACTATGTCTCAAAGACACACATCCAGACTTCCCTGCTCCACATTACCCAATAGTTCCTGAAGGATCCATGACAGGTAAACATGCGCATGGAGACTTTGGCAAGCTCTTATTTATGAATTACAATGAAGAATTATAGAATCTGGGAACAAAGCTATGCCATCATGTGAAGAAAACTATTTTTCTTGCAAGAAAAGCATCTGACTTTCTATGAGCCCTAGGAGAGAGAGACTGGCTCCTTGAACATAAGCCACCGGTCATCACCTGGCATTAATAAGGTTGCCCATACGAAGCAGTAGTAATTTATTATCAAACTATCTGGTCCCATGGCCTAAATATGTTTGTCGAGAAAGTGGTTCTGCCTCTTATGTTTAAACTACTACTGAATACACCTCTTCCCCAACCCATGTCTATAGTTTTGAGAAGAGTTCTCCATTACAAGTTAATTTTACCAGCCAAAATAACAATAATAATAATAAAAATAATAATAAAATAAAGGCAGATTTTCAGGTGTTTTGTATAAGATTCTTACTTACTAGAAAATAAATTGTTGCATCTGTATAACCCTACCCAGAAGAGGTCCTGAAGTATGATGTTGAAAGAAAATCCTTCCAAGGACAGAATAAAGAGAGGGTAAAGAATTCACATCTATATTGATTTATAGGGTGTAACTAATAGTTTGGCTAGTTGGTCAAGGACATGGAAGAAACACACTTGGGCAATTGAAGAAATGACTTCTTCAAAGAGGCACAAAATTGAGGATATTTCTGCTTCAGTGAAATGCTTACCAATTATAACCATTGCGGAAAATCTCAATTATCAGCTGGATGAACTAATCCATTATAAAGATGTCAGTCAGATTCTTTTCTGCATCCCTGTCCTTGCCTAATAGACATATTGGCCAACTTGGCCATAGAAACAGGAATGCATGTTATGCATGAGGTAGCAATTGATATTTTCATTTATCAAGCTCACATGGCTCTACCCAGTATTGAGTTGCCAACTTGCAAATATCAGAAACCAACATGGGCTCCCAGTAAGTCACCATTCCCCCAGAGTATCTGCTTGGTGGCAGATTGTTACATAGGATCTCTTCCACCATAGAGGGACGGTATTTTGTTCTTGTTGGAATGAACTTTTACTCTGGATATTAATTTCTGTTCTCTGACTTTAATACTTCTGTGAAAATCATCATTCATAGACTTCAAATGTCTTATTCACTATCATGTCTTCCACATATCATTACTTCCGACAAAGGACCTCATTGTACAACAAATGAATTGAGGCCTGTGACTATGGAGTTTACTGGTCTTACTGTGTGTGGTTCCTATAGCTCTGAAAAAAAAAAATACCTTGGTAGAATAGTGAAATTCTCTTTCAAAGATCAATTTATGATGGCATCTGGTTGACAAAATTCTTGCAGACTAGAGAAATGTTCAATTGAGTGTGGTACACATGTATATATGGGTTCTAAGTGTACACGTTTATATGAGAACAGGGATCAATGTATTGAGTTCTTCCCATTTGCAGGATACACAGGTTGAACTCAAATGGGAGAAATAGTAGTGCTTATTCCTTTTACTATTCTTTATTATACTAGCCAAATTTTTGTTTCCCACCCCTGCTCTCTAGCTTCTGCTGGTTAGAAGATAGTCACCAAGAAGGGTCAGGATTACATTTAACTGGGAGCTGAGATGCCACTTAACTACTTTGGGCTCTTTACTGAGCCAGCAGACACAGAAAGCTTACTGTACTGTCATAGGTGAGGAATTCTTACTATCAATGAAAACTTGAATTGCTACTACACAATGTGGGCATAGAAAAAATATTTAGAAACACAATGTTTTTAAGGAAACCTCTTACTACTATAAAGTTTGTTGTAAAATTAAAATAAAATTTGTTAATATATTAAAGAGATGACTGCTAATAACACAAACTCTGCAGGAATAAAATTTGTTGTCCCCTCGCCAAGCGTGGATCACAAGTATTTGGTGTGCTTGCTGAGAGCAAAGCAGATATGGGAGATTCTCTGGACAAACGAATTTGCAAATACCTGCTATGACCATTTGAAGAGTTTAAGAAATAAGGATTTATGAGTATATCTTAGTTGATTTGATATAAATATTAACCAAATCTTTTGTACTGCCTTTCTCTTTTATTGTAAAAACAATGTATGTTAAGAGTGGTTAACCCTATATCTCAATATTTAATTTCAAAATATTTAATTTCAAAATATTTAATATTGCTATTTAATATAAAAGGAAGTTATATTTCAGTGAAAAGAATGAACGTTATTCAAAGATGAATTAAGTGGGATGTTTGTCCTTTTGGTCTAAGCACTAGTGGTATTGTGTTCGATGAAAACATGACATTGCTGATGTATTTGTGGGTGGGCAAGAGCGGAAAATGGGTGATGGACACTGAGGAAGGCACTTGTTGGGGTGAGCACTGGGGTGTTGTATGTAAATGATAAATCACGGGAATCTAGCCCCAAAACCAAGATCACACTGTATATACTCTATGTAGTCAACATAAATGTATATGTATATGTACATACATATATATGAATATATATACATATATATACACATATATACATATACACACACATATATATACATATATATACATATATATACACATATATACATATATATACATATATACATATATATACACACATATATATATACACATATATATATGCCTTCAATCTAACACACACAAAAAAGAAGTTAAATATGTAAAAGGACTGAATATGAATACTGAGCTCTTACCTTGGCACCATTGCTCAGGTCATAAAATGGGTTCATTCTCTAAATCCCATTTCTATATAATCCAGGTTAGATTTTTATCAATGAGTTGGTACTTTCGAGAGATTTGAAAGGCAGAAGTGGCCAATATCCTGAGACATTTATTCTGACTAGAAATTGTGAGGATGTAGAGACGCTCATATCCTTGCTCTCCTTCTGGCCTATGTTTGGATTCCAGAAGCAGCAGCTCAGCAGAGGCAGTGGCTTCCAGAATTCTCTGCGATCCCCCCCTTTGTAGTGTTATGTCATGATGCACTTAATGTCTCTTGAAGTTTTCCATGAATTCTTCATTGTCCATCTGTTCCAGGGTTTCAGACTTACCTGGTTGTTTTTTTCTGATATTCTAACTGTTCCAAATGTTTACTTCCCAAACACCAATATGCATATTAAGCTCCTCATTCACAAAATACTTGGAGTCACTCTGTTTCTCTTATCGATAGAGAAGAAATAATTATTATTAACAATTTGGTATTATAGCATTATTTCGTGTACAGACACTACATTTTGCCCCTTGTCTTACCTTTGTAACTGGCTTGTGACATTAGTGGACAACCAGACAAAATATGTCTTATTCATTGATTGCATTCATTGTTTTATATTGCCATGCAAGTATTTGATTTTAAATGACATTGATATGTTGACCATTCAGAATTTTTTTTTCTCAAGTGCAGGCAATGTCCCTGAACTGCAGAAATGTGCATCTGATTCAACATCTTGAGTAGTATAACACACAGCATCTTAAAGTTAACATCGCCAAGGGTGATCTTCTCCCAAGCCTTCTTCAACTGTTTTCCTCACCTCTGTTGAAGGCAGATCCATTCTTTAAATTACTCAGTCCAAAGTCCTTGCTTATTTCTTTAAATTGCTCTTTCTCAGATCTTCTGAGTTCTGCTGGAAAATTCTATCTAATTGACTTCAGAAGATATCTGGCATTTAGGCTCTTTAGCCCCACCCCACAATCCGAGTCATTTTTAATTCCTTCCCTTTCATGAAAGTAGTAACATCTTATCTGGTCTCCTAGTCTTTCCTTCTAGCGCACCTCAGTCTGTCCCCAACAAAGCAGTCTTCGCGATCAATGTTAAAACATATCTGAGCACGACACACCTCTGCTAAAACCGCTGCTTCTCATCCCACTTTAAGAAGTAACGTTCTTATCCTTTTGACATTTTCTACTAGTCTCCTGATCGTAGAGCAACACTTCAGTTACACTGGCCTCATCACCGTCATTTGACCAGAAACACTGCTGCCTCAGAGCATTTGCACTTACTCTCTCTCCAGATACATGCAGGATACCATTGTCATTATCTTTTAGGTATTTACCAAAAATTCACCCCTTGTATTAACTCTTCTTACAGCCTCATGTAAAAATGTTTAATATTTACATGGTAAAAATGTCATGTAAAACACCACACTCTATAGCATATATTACTATCCAGCATAATATTTCTTTTACATATTAATATTATTTATTTGTGACCCTCCCTCCAAAATGTAAGCCTCCAAAAGCAAGGATTTGTCTCTTTTGCTTACTGATGTCTTCTAGCACCTAGAACAAGACCAAATAGACAGCAATCATTCAATGTATTATTAAATATATTTTAAAATATGTATAAATGAATATATAATTTGGATAACACTATTATTTGAGAAAGAAAATGTGATATAAAAATATTTAAAAAGTCTGAATTAGGTAACCTACTCAAGAAAAATGAGTTTTAGATATCTGAAATCAAATAGAAACTTAAAATATTTTTTGTTGCATGAAATATAAATGAATGAGCAAGTTAAAGCCATAAGAAATCTTTCTTCAAATGTTTATGTAAGCTTGACTCTTTTAAAAGTTCTTTCTTCTTGCCTTTGGCCTTGTACAAGTATATACTTAATATGGGCCCAGTAACTTTTAATAGTTCTTGTTAAAAAGAGATCAGTAAGGCAGATAAAGGCTCTGCTCAAACTGAAGTAAGTCCTTTATCATAGTATACTTGACATTTCTTAGGAAAGTAACTTAATGATAATTTGACCTTAAAAAATAACTCCAGAACATCTGTGATATCTACTCACATTAAAGTATTCTGAATATACTCAAAAAAATGTGGCACAAATTATCATGTTGACTGTTTAACTTGTCCCATGTATTTAAAACTATTAATCACATTTTGTCATTCTTAATACAATATTTACCTGATTTTATACTAAGATCATTTCTTTATATTTTATAGTTCACTTGTGGTATTGCATCTAATTAAAGTTGGGTGGCGTTGGTGTGCCTGGGTGGTTCAATTGGTTAAGATCCGACTCTTGGTTTCAGCTCAGATCATGATCTTGTGATTTTTGAGTTTGAATTCCACATTGGGATCTATGCTGGCAGTGCAGAGCCTGCTTGGGATTGTCTCTGTATCTCTGCCCAAATCCTGCTCTCTCTCTCTCTCTCTCTCTCAAGATAAATAAATAAACTTAAAAAAAAGTAGGGTGGTATGTTTTATCTTTAATTTTTGTTCTTTAAAATTTTCCAAAATTATGATTCAAAGGCTACAAATGAAATACACATATGACATAAATCACCATTTATCATCAAGGAAATTCAAAAAACAATTGAGATATCACTGCACGCCAATTGAAATGACTTGAATAAAAAAAAAAGTGACAGTACCAATTGTTGGTGTGGATGTGAAACAGCAAGAGTACTCATTCATTGCTGATGGGAACTTAAATAGTATACCCATTTTATAAAACAATTTGGCAGGTTTTTAAAAAGCTAGCCTTACAATATAATTCATTAACTTTGCTGCTAGATATTTACTCAACTGATTTGAAAATTCATGTATACACTCAGACACACACACACACACACACACAGCGCACAGATGTATATAGCATCTCTATTCATAATGGTCCAAAACTGGAAATAGCCAAGATGACCTTTGATAGGTGAGTGGAAAAAAACAACTCTGGCACAGAGATAGAATGTAATACTATTTTAATTTAAATAAAAATTAGCTATCTTTCTATACAAAGATATGGATGATTCTTGAATACATATTTTTAAGTCAATAAAGCCACTATAAAAAGACTGCATACTCTAAGATTCCATTTATATGAACTTCTAGAAAACGTAACATAAGAGAAACAATGAAAAGTTCCCAGGGATTCGGGTTGAAGTGATGTCAAATAGATCAATCACAGGGTATCTCTTTGAAGTGATAAAATATTTTGTATGATTCTGTAGCTATGGGTACATGATAGATACTATGTATGTGTTGAAACCACAGAAATTTACAGCATGAAAATGAGTCTTAATGTATTAAAATTAAACATGGATACACTTAATTATACATGTAAGTATACATTATATATGTAATATATACATGTTATAACTATATATATGTATATATGTGTGTGTGTCTATATATATATATATTTATATATAATATAAATATGCAAGTGTGTTGTATACACACACACACACACACACACACACACACACACACACACAAATATATTGTTGGTTGTTCCCAGGAAAGAATACAGACTGACAAAGTAATCAAACCATATTACTAATAAATTAATGATGGAAAGTGTTGAGTGAAAAAGGCACTAGCCTAAGAACCTGTGGAAATGAGTCCAATCTGACAAACTGATGTTAAAAGGAGCTGTACACAGCGCTGTACTATAGTTGATAACATTTCCATGGCAGCGCAAGTGAACAGTTGTTAACACTGGGACTAAAAGGTTAAGTAAAAGGAAGGTGAATGGAAGGATCCAGGATTCTCAATGTTGGCATAGGCGATTACAGATAAACCAGGGGAAAAAGCTAGAATGACTTATGTTGGAATAAATTTGGAGACATCAGTGTGAATTTATATTTTGCTTAATATAGATAAAAACTGGCTTATAGAGAGGTAGAGATCTATGCATAGAGAGATCTACGTATATAGATAATTGATATATTTATATATTTATCCATCTAAAAGGACACAGGCGGGGCGCCTGGGTGGCGCAGTCGGTTAAGCGTCCGACTTCAGCCAGGTCACGATCTCGCGGTCCGTGAGTTCGAGCCCCGCGTCAGGCTTTGGGCTGATGGCTCAGAGCCTGGAGCCTGTTTCCGATTCTGTGTCTCCCTCTCTCTCTGCCCCTCCCCCGTTCATGCTCTGTCTCTCTCTGTCCCAAAAATAAATAAACATTGAAAAAAAATTTAAAAAAAATAAAATAAAATAAAAGGACACAGGCATGGTGAATTTCTACAAAGGAAAAGGGGTAATTTCAGTGTAAGAATCCCAAGAAACACTACCTCAGCCAGATGATTGTGGTTGACATTAACAGTCATAAGTCGGGCTATTATTAGATAGCCTCGTGATGGTAGGATTAAAAGACATTTTACTTTTGAGGTCTCCCTCCCCAAAACAGATAAACCAGCATGATCATGAGAAACACATCATACCAATCCCTCTGAGGGACATATTTCAAAATATGTGACCAGTAGGACTTAAAATCATCAAGGTCATTAAAAACAAGGAAAACGTGCGAAACTGCCACAAACAAGAGGAGGAGTCTAGTTGACATGACTACTAAATGTACTATCGGTTTTTGGGTAGAAGCCTGCGATAGAAAAAAAAAAAACACTACATGGGGCACTTGGGGGGCTCAGTGGATTAAGCATCTGACTCTTAGTTTTGGCTCAGGTATGATCTCATGGTTCTTGAGATAGAGCCGCACGTTGGGCTCTGCGCTGAGCAGAGTGGGAAGCCTGCTTGGGATTCTCTCTCCCCTCTCTCAATCCCTCCTCCCACTCACTAATGCTCACTCTCTCTCTCAAAATAAATACACTTAAAAAATTACGTAAAAACTGAATAAATATGAATATGCATAGACTTTTCTTAATAATTTTTTAGATTAACAAAAATTTTAGAAGCTGAATCTAAAGAAGGTATCAACAAATGTAAAAAGGGAAAATATTTCCAAGAAGCATTTAGAAATAGAATAAAAGTGTTTATGTTGCACAGTCTTTTTATTTTGTCATACTCTGATATGGATTTTTATGTATTATTGATTAATATGTAATTAAGAGAAACTGTTGCAATAGAAGGAAATCACGAGGCTGCATCATAACTACAGTCATTTTTATTTATTTTTTAAATTTTTTTTAATGTTGATATTTATTTTTGACAGAGAGAGACAGAGCACGAGCAAGGGAGGGGCAGAGAGAGAGGGAGACACAGAATCTGAAACAGGCTCCAGGCTCTGAGCCCAATGCGGGGCTGGAACTCGTGAGCCACGAGATCATGACCTGAGCCACCCAGGCACCCTTGTCGTTTTTATTTTTTAATTTTTTTGAAAAGTTACAAGATCCATTACCATAGCATTTTGGTATAAATTTTAGCAAGTCAGGTGACTACATTGAATTTTCTTATTGGAAGAAGACAATTATGAGTCATACTCTTTTGTATTCTAAAACTGGCTATCCCAAATTAATTTTAAAACAAAAAAGAGCTACTTAAAGCCTTCACAGGAAAATACAAAATCTTTTGTGGCGATTCATTTATAAAATCAAAAGTTCTTTAGATTTTGTTAGAAAGCATAATATTGCATGTGTCCAAGGAACTGTAATTTACATGTTTAATTCACTGTAGATCCATAATAAGATTTATGAAGTAAAAATCAAAGCCATTACCGATTTAAAATTATGTAATGTGCAAGTTTCAATATATATCAGAATATTTATATAACTGTTTCAAGGTTTGGATCCACTTTTCCTCATGTAATACCTTTTGTCTGCACTTTTTTCATTTTATTTATTAGGGGGAGGGGCAAAGGGAAAGAGAATTTTTTTTTTAATTTTTATTTTTTAACATTTATTCATCTTTGAGAAACAGAGAGAGACAGAACATGAGCTGGGAAGGGGCAGAGAGAGGGAGACACAGAATCCGAAGCAGGCTCCAGGCTCTGAGCTGTCAGCACAGAGCCCGATGTGGGGCTCAAATTCACCAACTGAGAGATCATGACCTGAGACCAAGTCGGAGGCTCAGCCACTTGAGCCATCCGGGCGCCCCGGGAAAGAGACGATCATAAGCTGGGCATGGAGCTCTACACGGGGCTAGATCCCATGACCCTGGGATTATGGCCTGAGCTGAAACCAAGAATTGGACGCTCAACCTACTGAGCCAACCAGCACCACCATACGTTTTTAACAGAGGGTTTAAGCGTACAAAGTAATGACAAAAATAAAATGGTGAATGGTAAACCAAGCACAGGCAAACTGTTATATGCCACAATTAGAGAACTAATTACATAATGGTAATTGTAATAAGTAAAGGCAGCTGCAACATACTGATTGTATTCTTACTGAAAGTATGCATGTGGTTGGCAATGTCAGAAACAAGACCTTTTTCTTTTTAACAACCATAAGAATTAATCTGAATCATAATTATGCTTGACAGATCATATTCAGTGTTATTTGGGAAAAGCATATTATGTTAAAACTAAACAAAATAAAATATCGAAAATATTATAATCTAATTTTCTCACCTTTGATTTTTCCTTCGTGTTTTAATGGGTATTCTTAAATGTTGGCAGTACATCAACTAATACTAATTAGCGTGCCTGAAGACGTTATCAGATTCTCTTTCATGTGGATGGCTCAGAATTGCCTCTTATTTGCTAGACCTATTACTTGTGGCAATTTTAGAAACAGCCTTAAAACCTCGCATCTGGTAGTAGCATCACAGCTCTAAATTTCCCACTGACAAAGTTCAAAATGTATTTATTAGTCAAAGTTCATCTTCCCTGCTGAATGTCTAAAATCTCTTGAAGTTTTCACAATGTTTTGTTAATAGTTCTATAAAACCTCTAAAACAGTGTAGAATTTTTGGATTCATTTTGTTCATAAGAGAAAAAAATATTTTACTCCTTTCTGTCTGTTGCCACATGTATTTGTGCTTTAAGTAAAATGTCTCGTAGAGCTCATGAACCTAGCGATGAATACATTCAGGGATGTTGACGCTACAATCTCAGATTTAGTGTGGATTCATAGAGGGTCTTCACTCAGCTCTGTGATATTCTGTTAATAATTTTCTAAGAACTTTGATATGGTAAATAGGTTTTTCAATTTAATTTCTCTGCCGATAATCATAGATTGGGAGAGAAAAGTCCCAAAAAATGCAAGGGCTACTTCCAAACATATCTGGCAAATCACTTTCCTATGAAAAAAAATATTTTCAATGACTTCATTAAATCATTTCAGGTTGCCTGGTAATTAATTTGGTTGTTGTCCAATTCCATTCTAATTTGTTCTGCTTTAGCGCAACTCTGCAAAAAGCGTGATTATCATTTTGTGTGCTAAAGAGGAGACAAATGCCGTGTCTTGCATCCTTGTGGATGAAAGACCAGAGAAATCTGCACTTTGTAGTGTCTCCACTGTGGGTGTCTAACAGAGACTCTTGTAAGGGCTTTTCCAGATCTTCTTGGTTCAATAGCTGCTTTCAATTCTGATTAATAAAATTATGCAAGGTCAAACACAGCACACTTCTTTACCCTAGAGAATGTAAGTCTTTCTTGAAAGATGAGCACACACATGCACACAGAAAGATGAGCACACACACACACACACACACACAAACCCATAAGCTCTCTAAAAAAGGGGTTACAATGCAAGCTAAAGTATTGTGTACAAAGTAGAAGTACCTCTAACAATGAAAAAAAAGACGTATGACATTTAAGTACCTATAGCAGTAAAAAATACATGTGAGTTTGTATGGTCACATACAATATTTGTGATAGGATGTATTACAACACAGTAAAACACTAAGCTAGAGAATGCTAAAAACCAGCCTTTGGTTGAAACCAAAGAAGAGAGCCAATCTATGTAATGTAAGCATAAGCAAAATTTTCAGAAGCATAGGAGGAGTACTCACAAAATATCCAGGAGCTCAGTGAGCTCTAGCGTTCCTCAAGTCATAAACATCGAAATCTCTCTGCTTGGGATGTTATTGCTGTCATCACCACTGTTGTCGCTGGAGACTTCTTGCTACCGTGAGCATTTCTTCCTCTGCTTCTGACCTCTCAGGTCAACCAACAAAACTATCAACTACTAACCTCCACTGACTGAATTTTTGTGTTACCTTCTGAACAATCAACTATCAGATGGAGTGCCCATTGCCCGAGCCTCAGACACGTGCCTACAGGTTACGTGCCTAGAGAAGGAGAATACATATACATTTTTATTTAACATATATAGTTAGAAGACTTTCCCCCAACAATAAAGTTGTTTAGAGGTTGTTCAACTGGATATTTCTGATTATCACTAGAGTCCACCACTTTGGCTGCTCAAGAAATGCATGCATATTTTCCACCACAAATACGGTTAGAGAAAGTGTTGCTGAAACCAGTCCCAATGCAAATGTCCTGGAGATGCTGCACCGGAAATTCTTTCATTCTTTTGAATATACCAATTTATTTCAAGACAAAATACTTTTCCATGTATTTGATCAATCAATAAGTTAATTTAACCATTTATTGAACTTTTGCTATAAAATTCATCCTCTAAGACTCTTGGGCCATCGTTCTTTATTTTACTAAGTGTTTATCAAATTGACTACACGGACATTTGAATTTGTATCAGTATAAAATCAGATTAATTATGGAAATGAGAATATTTTGGGTTATTTTAAGTTTTTAAAAATGTATTTCTTTTGAAAGAGAGAGTAGAGGAGGAGCAGAGAGAGAGGGAGAGAGAGAGAATTCCAAGCAAGCTCTGCACCATCAGCAAAGAGCCCTAAGAAGGACTGGAACATAGGAACCGTGAGATCATGACGTGAGACAAAACCAGGAGTCTGACGCTCCACACACTGAGCCACCCAGGCACCCCTGGAATATTTTATTCTTATAAAAAAGATTGTATTTTAATGTTAGGTTCTGTTCAGTTAATATATGATGCTGCTTTTTTCATAATCAGAAAATATTTTCACATGGTAGTTGGATGTATTCCATCTGCATTCAGAGACTAGATATTTCTGAAAGATTTCTTGAATGTTGTATGGCAGCTCTTATTTTAAACTTTAGCTGGTTGTCAGTTATCCTTGATAGAATAAACATCCTCAGGAACTCCATGGAGAGAGAAAATAAATCAAATTCACAATTCACTTGAATTCAAGATGTAGGTTAAACATATCTGTCTATCTACAGTTTATATTATCGAGTTAAGATATAATCCTGTTGCAAAAACTTTGTAATGTAATAGACAAAATGAATCTTTAAAAATTGATTGTACACAAATGCACACTTTCTATAGTCATTATAAAACAAGTAGTTATGTAACTAAGGCAAAAGAAAATTGTCAGAATCCTGAAGGACTGTTGGATGCCTGTTTCTTATCACAACTGCCTCTTTTTTAAAGTTAATAACTATCCTAATTTTTATGGTGAATACTTCCTTGCTTCTGTTTCTAATGTTTGTGCCATGTATTGTGTGTATCATAGGCTTGGAGTTGAGTATGAGGTGACTTTAAAGTAAAGGCTTTTCAGCGAACGTTAACTAAAACGAACACAATGAAAGTAATAAGCACGCAGAGGAAAACAACAAGGTTCTGAAACTTGTTGCAGAATGATTTGAAGTTCAGAGATCTACTTGGGACTTTAAGAAAAAATCCTTACTAGCAAGTGAAGAACAAGCATAAGATTGCAGGTTTTATCCTTCTTACTCTCAGTTGTTAAGGGCTGAGTGGGAACATTTGCTTTGCTTGTTTCCTTCATTTTGAATGTAAACTTTGTGATAAATGTTAAACAAAGTGTTATGTATAGTCTAATCTTTTCAGCTATATTCAACCCAAAGTAACTAAAATGTTCATGAGTCTACAGATGGGACTGGATGGTCGTCTGAGAAAATGAGATAAAAGGAGAATAGAACCAAAAACTTACACATTTCACATACACTCAAATATTTTTTACATTAAACTTGTCATAATAAAAAATGTACTTTATCTTTCATATCTTTATTGACTTTGACCTCTGTTGCAGAATGTGGAATATAACGAATTTAAGTGTGTGGTCAAGTACCCTGGCTAGTAAGCAATTTGTCTTTGACTTGACCTCTCAGGTTGGAGAATATTTAACCATGGTTGTCTATTTCTTCTTCCCACACTATTGCATAGATTCAGTGATTGAAAGTTTGCTCTCTGAAATCTCTAACTAGACTCTGACATGTTTCACTTTCCCATTTCTTGTCCTCAGATTGAAAGGGGAGTTCTTGCTCTCTTGTTTAATTTCAAGGTGGTATGATAAACTCAGATTTATGACTTTAATCTGCTTGCACGGAAATTGTGATATCACATTTCAACCATACTGAAAAATTGAATTAATAAAAACATTTGTTTGTATGGCCCTTTGGCCTTGTGATCTGATAGACCTTTAAAAGTGTTACTTCAAGGGATATGTAAGCTTTAGATAATCTTGCTGGAGAGAATTATACAATGATTAAAATTCAATACATGCTTGCAACACAGCTGATTCTCTTCTTTCTCCTCCTTGAAGGGCAAGAAAGGAAAGCTGTGAAGTCAAACAAGAGGAAATAAACACCATAGAACATAGTGTTTTCTGTTATGCTTAAGAATCTTTGGTCCAGCAAATAAAAATGCCAACTCGTCTAACAGCCTGGCTTTGTCCAACCTGGGACTGCTCCCCATGTCAACTTGACTCTCTTCTTAAGGACCATTATGGCAACAGCTGGATCCATTTAGACTGACGTAGCATGTACACTTTGGCTACATACTTTCCATTTATCCTGGTAAATTAAGGTTAATCATTTGTTCCACCCCAAAGAAAGTGACCTATCTTACCACTACAGGTTAAATAGAGTTAGATATCCTGTCTTATCAGACCCTTAGGTAGTATCTGCAAGAGTTCAGTTGGGGTTTAGAGGTTAACAAGGGACAAATGTTCATTACAGATCTGTGTTTCATATATTTGAATTTATAAAAGTTATAAATCACGCTATCAACTAATATAACAAATCATATTCTGCCCAGTTACCTCGATAAATATGTCAAGTCTTCTTAAGGAATGCAATGGTAAGTTCAAATTTTGAATTTTTGATGTCTCAAAGGTCCAGCCTATGGCTTGTAGCATACCCATTTTCTCACCCCATACTGTAGCGCCCTAGTGTGCAAACATGTGGGTGGGCAGTCAGCGTGAAAATGCAGCTCTGTCTATGCCTTTTACAAGTAATTGCCTCTTAGCATCTCCCCAGGCCTTATGGGTTCACTCCTAGAAAAATTGATGCAAACAGAGGATTATGCACACTTTGCATGCGTCCTCTGTCCTGCTGGGCAAAAAGTTGTGGACTCAAGGATACCCAGAGAATGGGTTACAAAGGAGGATGCTGGAAGGACACACCTTGTTGGCCCAGGAGGTCCCTAGCCATGGGGTTGGGATACTGCTGGAGGAGAGCCAGCGTGAGTAGGCTCCAACTTATCTTGCCTTGTTCTAAAGACAGTGGGCCATCCCATTTTTTCTCTGACAACAGAGACTGTGTGCTGTTCAGCTTTATATCCCCAGTGTTATTTGATGTTCAATAAGTTTGTTTTGTTTTCGCTATTATTGTTGAATGAGGAAGTTCAAAAACGGAGACATAATGTAATTGTGACTCAGGCCATCTGACTACCGACTATCAAAAACAGTATTCAAATTCAGACTTTAAAATCAGAGTCTTCTGGTTTCAAATTCCTTAGTTATTTTTTCGTCCCAATACCTTCCCAGTAAAGCACATAAGAGGGGAGTCATGAGAGATGTTAAGCAACCAGAGGCCTTACATATCACAGGATCCCAGATGAAGGAAATGTTAGAAAAGAGTGTGACCATAAGGTATAATTTGATAGAGGAAGTATGATTGGGGAAGAATCTTTCAAGTTTGTATATAATTTAGTTAAGGATATAGAGAGAATTCTAAAAGGGAGGATAACAGCCAGTTCCTTGTGTTACTTCCTTCATTCATCCAGTATATAAAAGGAAAATACATTTAAAGTAAATGTCAACTCAAAAGAACAAAAGTGTCAACATTTAATTGAGATAGCAAAAAATGTTATAAAAGTTTCTTAATTGGGGCACCTGGGTGGCTCAGTCGTTTGAGCGTCCGACTTCAGCTCAGGTCATGATCTCACAGTTCGTGGGTCTGAGCCCCGCGTCGGGCTCTGTGCTGACAGCTCAGAGCCTGGAGCCTGCTTCGGATTCTGTGTCTCCCTCTCTCTCTGCCCCTCCCCTGCTCATGCTCGGTCTCTCTCTCTCTCTCTCTCTCTCTCTGGCAAAAATAAATAAACATTAAAAAAATTTATGAAAGTTTCTTAATTAGTTTGTATCTCCACAACTTTCTCAACAATAGGAATATATTGAAATTGAAATTTGTACAAATTAGGGGCGCCTGGGTGGCGCAGTCGGTTAAGCGTCCAACTTCAGCCAGGTCACGATCTCTCAGTCCGTGAGTTCGAGCCCCGCGTCGGGCTCTGGGCTGATGGCTCAGAGCCTGGAGCCTGTTTCCGATTCTGTGTCTCCCTCTCTCTCTGCCCCTCTCCCGTTCATGCTCTGTCTCTCTCTGTCCCAAAAATAAATAAACGTTGAAAAAAAAAAAAAAGAAATTTGTACAAATTAGTTTGAAGACAAAAGTCTTCAAACGAATACAGTTAAAATATATTCCCACCTCCTGTGCACAAAAACACACATAAATACTCAATCTACCAAAATAAATCTTTTTTTTTTTCTCATCCTCATCCTTAGGATAACTTTTGCAATGGATATCTATATGTATGCATTGGGGGTTAAAAATTCTCTCTCTTTCTTTCTCTTGTTTAGTCAGATAAAGGAGAAAAATTATGGTGCCAGCCACAGAAGAACTTTTTTTTTTTTCAAATTATTGTGAAAAATCCCATTTTTGCACAGAAGTGGGGTCTGCATAAGTGCCTAACAGAGCAGGCCTTAATGGGAGAAAGAAGTGATGATTCTTCTGTCTTGTGATAGCAAGTCCTATTTGTCCCAATTCATAGCAGCAGGGGAGGGAAAGATGTCCCTAATATGCAAATAAACTACCCAGGTGCAAAGTGTGCCTGCAAAAAGATAAGCTGGGTAGTGGCTGAGTAATGACAATAATTCAGAACATGTAAATATATCCTGTGGTCCAAAGAGACATAAATAGGTATAATAGAAATGGCACAATTAAGAAAATATGCCTTTAGGTTAAATAGCAGAACACATTCTAAACAAAAGACTCAGTTGCTCGCAGGACAAAATCAAGGGTAATGTGCTCATTTGAATAACAACTTCTTACCCATATTTCAAAGCCACGTGTAAACTAAAGCCAAGTTGGGCATAGCTGATTATTTAAAGTGGAAAGTTATATAGTGCTCTATTCTAAGAATGTCTTCTTTATGAACAAATAACAATATATTCAATAACTGTATATTTCCTTTAATTTCTTTGAGACATAGTTATGGACCTCTCAAGCAGACTTGATGGAAATAAATTTTAGAAACAATAAAGAAGAGCATCTCATTTTTAGGAACACTACAACATACGATCTGGCAATTAGTAAGCTATTTCTGCAAAGTTAATGTTAAGGTGGCAGAGTCAATGGACAATTAGACCTCTTGTTTTTCCAAATGTCTTTAGCTTTGTGTCGAATTCTGAAGGGTATGGGCAATTATGAGAATACTTTTGATTATTTAAAAACTTGCTATTTAAACCACATGCATACTCTACTGTGGATTTCCTAGAAATATTTCTATTCTGTGCTTTAATAAAATTTTATGAGTCAATTTTTTTTTTAAATTAGAGACTCAAAATAACTCACGTTCACATTTCTCCCACATATAAAGTGATACAAAATACTCATACAGCACTCTAATGTAGGGTCTTACAAACAAGGGCAAATGCCCAAACAAGGTTACTTCAAGCCTTCTGGCGTAGCACACATAAGGGAAAGTCATATAGAGAAAACCGTCAGCATGTGTTCAGAATTCCTTTTGCCCCATTACACAGGAGAACATATACAGTGATATATGGCAAGGCAGGACCTCTTAATCAGGGAAAAAGAACACAACCATGAGTCTATGGAATATTTAAGCTGAATTAATATCAAAACAGTAGTGTCTCTCCTGCTAGGATTAGGGTCTAGGTTGTAAAGACAATATGATATGGTAGAAGCTACATACTAACCTTCTTTTTTCAGTTTAATATCTGGAGGTGGGAAAGTATCAGCTCCCCTCCTGGTATAATCAGTGTGCTGATACTTCATCCTGGTTTTGGACTAGAATTGATTATTTTGAACACTTGGGCTGTGGTCAGTTTCTCCGAAGCTTTGCAGGGCCATTCATCTGATGGAAGTTCAATTTATAGATTTTCAGTCTTGGGCAAGGAAACCCTTACTCTCATATGGTCATTATCACCAACAGCATTTGTGTGTTGCAACTCTCTGCCTCTCTGCATGTATAGTAGTAATGATAATGAAGAAATGCAAAAAAAACAAACAAAAAAAAAAACCAAAACAAGCATACGGTCATTTCTTTCAGGGGACATTTAATATTGTATAGAAATGCAATACATAGAAAACAATTTTCCATGGACAATTAGAACATTTGAGGGAATAAACAATAGAGAAAGAAAATGTGATCATCTCTAAGGTTATGTGTAGTGGTTAGAGGAATATACAAATCAATCAATATCAATTACTTTAATCTCTTTTCTCTACAGGAAGAGTAAAAACAGTGGTGTCCTACTGTCAGCTCATGTGGTCTTTTGGGAGCTGATGATTAAATTTTTAGGTAGCATATAATCAGCTATGATGAGAGTCTTTATATCACAAGAATCAACAAATCCTAAAAGTCAGTTTCTCCCCTGCATCCCAAGAGGACTAAGTGTTAAATATTTCATAACATATTCATGAGGACAAGTCAAAGAATACGATTTCAATAGTCTTAAATTGAGGCTGGAATTGATCATTTTTTCCTTAATTCTCAATCCTTAAGCAACTGAGAAAGTTTATTTAAATGATCTATGTAAATTTAATGAAATGTAATCGAATGTGGAGTAGAGGTGCCTTCAATAAGTCTACAATATTCTTTGTTGGCAGTCCAAACATGAGGGGAAGATATGAACCCTGAAATTTTATAACCATCATAGTATTTAATGCTAAAACTCCATCAGAAGCGCCAGAATGAGAGGTTCAGACATTGTTGCTGCCATGTGGTACATCCACTGACTCAGGAGAGAGAGTGGCAACTGAGTCTACAGTCGTCAGACATCTGGTATACCCTCATCTGGGCTGGACAGAGGTTGAGGCAGGTGGAGACTAAAAAGTTTTGCTTGACCCATTGTAATTCAAGCCTCTCAGATGTAAAAAGTGAACTTGCATTTTAATTGACCATGATTTCCTTAAAGGGACTTTGAGAATTTTGTCTACTTTCAACAAATTTCCCAAAGTCATTTCGTAATGTTGTGTAGTACTGACTACGTTGTGTATTTAATATTCACGATAATCATATTTTGTGCTATTAGGTATAATCTAGATTCTAATTATGGAAAGTGTTCTGGTTCATATGTAAATTATGATAAACAAGGAGAAATAATTTGTGTTTAAAGCCCACTAACAGTTTGTGATGTGTTACTAATTTATATAAGGTCTAGACAATAAATAAAAGGAATGATAAAGAGAATATTTAATAGCATTTATTCTAAGATATTATTTGGGTCTATTTGTATACACCATCTAGTATTAATTACTCTATTTAAAAATCATTTTTAGTGATTAATTTCACAATCGAGGTGATATACGGGAAACAATCTCCCTACAGATCATAAAGATACTTATTTTTCTTCAGTTTCAAGCCGAAACTCTTAATTCCCCTTCGATTTGTTTGGTTATTTTAGAATCAGCACAGTCAATATTTATGGACCAACAAATTGTGAACTCTGTGCTCTGTTAGGTCACAGAGGTTTATGAATTGGGTTATCACACATCTGGGTTTTCTTTGACAGTCCAGTATATACCTTATTTCCTGACATGATGATAAATAACCACCTTCCCACTCTCACCCCATTTTGGATGATAAATTATACGATCACCCCATATACAAGGGGCTTTAACGTGTACTTTTTCACTTCGTGTGCTTGTTCATTTCAGATTTTTTTTTCCTGGTCCAAATTCCAAGCCAGGAGTTTTAAAGCAAATGTTCACCAATGTCTGAAACACCATATATGTTTACTTATAAAATAGTAAATAATAATAATCAAGATAGAACTCATTGTTCTTTATACAAACAGTAAGGCATGATGTTCTTTTAGGAATTTTTCAAAATAATTTCAAGAAGAAAATGTTGATCCCAAACCCTATTACATTATTAAAACACACACACACACACACACACACATTATGTCTTTAAATCATTATTGCTTCTGATTTTATAGACAGGAATTCTAAAATCATATGCAATTGTGAATATATTTAAGAAAAAATTGATAAAGCAGTGTTGGATACACTGACTTAATTTTATATGGTGGAATGAATACCCTTCTTATTTCAAGTCATCTGCTCCAGATAGAGATTTTTGTCAGCTTCAGTAATGATTTGCACTGGCGTTAAAGAAGCTGGCCTTCTCATCCTCTTGAATTGTCCCAGTCTCTTAAATCCTTAGCTCCTTGCTTCTCCCCACTGTCTTGGCTGCTCCAGTCTCGGTTGTTTTACTAGTTCTCCTTTCAACGTTGTCTCTCCACCTCTGTAGTATTGCTAAAAGCTGTACTGGTTTCTCTGCCTCTGATTTGCAATTGTCCATGTAGATTTTCAGCGTTTTCCTACAAAGTTTGGAAATGACCCAAGGGAAAAGGAGGCCAACACAATGTCAACTCCCTACTTTAAAGGTCCTTACCCTTCAGCAACTTGCGTTCCGAGTTCCTGGTTACCTAGGCAGCTATCTTATTTTTTTTAAACAGACTTATTTTTGCATTTTGATCTGGGTTTTCTAGTTGTTTTTGATGTCTTGAAAGCCACTCCATCTTATCCAGATTTAGAATCTGGAGCAGTTTTTCCATGAATAAGTGATTATCTTTTCTTAAGCAGAAACATGCAACTTGCAATAAAACCCACTGGAGAGAATAGTGAACAATTCTTTCAGTTAAGTGCAAAATATATGAAATGTGTACACATTTAAACTATTTTGATAATTTGGGTATAATTGTTGAGAGTATTCTATTGCACACTATTTTCTTATTTAGTGTATTCAGTGCCTAAAGGAGTATGCTTAAACAAGTATATTAGAAATATAAACAACTTTGTTTTCCATAGTATGGTGAAAAAAGAAAATGCTCTGTTTAATTTTTCTTCCAATTTGTCTGATTGATTTATGCAATGGAAATTATCTTACCACAAAATGAAAATTGAAGAACATGCTTAAATTATTCTGAAAAAATTTTCATATGATTCTGGACAATAAACATTGTCTTTTTATTTTACCTTTACTAATCAAACTTGGATATTAAGTATGGGCAGTTTCAGCGTGCCCATCCCATCTGCATACATTCTCATTGGACACCAATCAATGATCTCTTAAAAATTCATCTCACAATGTAATTTTGTAACTCTATTAATTAACGCAACCTTAGATATTTCTATTCTTTAAAATCTCTCTTCCATATATTTTCTTAATAGAATGTATTATGGAATTTTTAGATGCTTGCAAGCATTTTAGATGCTTGCTTTAGTTTGTTCATATTATGAATGTGCTTTGATATGCAGACAAACTCAATCAAAGAAGTAATTCTGATACACTTAGACACACCTTACTAACAGAAATATATAGCTAGCTTATTTGTTACATAAGCTAACAAGAAAACATGAGCCCTGGATTCTTTTGCTCCTAAGGCTAGATATTCCAGTTTACATTACAGATATTGATGGTTAATAACATATTCCTGCGTTTCTAATAATGTGAATTTTTTTTTAATTTTTTTCAACGTTTTTATTTATTTTTGGGACAGAGAGAGACAGAGCATGAACGGGGGAGGGGCAGAGAGAGAGGGAGACACAGATTAGGAAACAGGCTCCAGGCTCCGAGCCATCAGCCCAGAGCCTGACGCGGGGCTCGAACTCGCGGACCGCGAGATCGTGACCTGGCTGAAGTCGGACGCTTAACCGACTGCGCCACCCAGGCGCCCCAATAATGTGAATTTTTTAATGAGCTATTACTTCTATACATTTAGGAAAAAGTAGCACTTGATAAAAAAATACACTAATTATTTAAAAAAATAGAGTTTGACACTATATTGTTTCATAAATGATATTAAAAAGGTTTGTAAAATGATTAGAGTTGTTTAAACACATTATCTTCTTGTTCCCCAAATAAGGGAATGTGTACTGATTTATTTATTAGATTTATCTAGTGTCTTCCTTTCCAGAAATCAATCATATGTGTTTTATTATAAATGTAAAAAGCTATGTGAGATATTTTAACCTCCACATCTCAGCGAGCTGCACTTCTATTTAACTTTTAAGTACACGTGTAACTTGCAGCATGAATTAAACCAGAGAATTCCCAGTTACTCAATGTGATGAGTTTTCACTCTCTCTTCAAGAAGCATAACATTGAATGAATAGGATGGATTGAATTGAATACTAAAAATAAAGCCAAATATCATCAAGTTTGATAAATTTCATTTCATAATTTAACAAAGTAATTTGTTTAAAAAATAATATGTGGGTATTTAGAATATGTAGCAAAATATTATTATTCCAAATAATAATTTTCACCAACATTTATTCATTCATTTATTTATTCATTTTTATTCCTTTCATATATACTAAGTACTTATCATGTGCACAGAACATCTCAAGGTTTTCCAAATTTGTGTGGTAACTTAGAAAATCAACACAAAAATAAGACTCTATCATCATAAACTCTCACATAATATATCATATGTCCTTCGAAATTCCTATTACCTTTATCTTTTTATACTTTAAACCATTGTACCATTATTATAGTATTATTTATAAGAAGAAATCTGTCTAGTTCTATGCATTTAAAATATCTGATAATAACTATTTCCTATTCACATATGATCACTTTTCTGCTATCTTAGATTTAATGTGCATCTGATGAGATTTCCAGTAAATCATTCACTGTGATAACAAAAACAACAAAAGCATTTTGAAGTAAGGTGTTGTAAAAATTTTATACAAGTATTATTTATGGTTGAGAATGGATTTTTGTTAAGATGTAAATAAACTCAGGTAATGCTTAAAGATATTGACATGAAGTCGGTAGAAGGCATCCATGCTTGAAATGAAAAATTTATATCTTAAAAAAAATTTTTTTTAAATGTTTATTTATTTTTGAGAGAGACAGAGTGTGAGTGGGGCAGGAGCAGAGAGAGAGGGAGACACAGACTCTGAAGCAGGCTCCAGGCTCTGAGCTGTCAGCACATAGCCGGATGCGGGGCTCAAACTCATGTGAGATCATGACCTGAGGTAAAGTTGGATGCTTACTGACTGAGCCACCCAAGCGCCCTGAAAAATTTACACCTTGAAAAATTATTTCAATATGTGTCGAAATATAATCTTCAAAATTTTCCTTAAAATGTAATGTTCATCGAAGTTTGTTAAACTATGTGTAAAATACAAGCGCTGATCTTTATTCATTTTTTTTATAAGTAGAGGGTTAATGATTTTTAAAGTGATTAATATATAAATGTAATAAGCCACATAGTTACTATTATGGACCACATTGATGAAGTGGATTTATAGTTACTTTTATATTTATTATCTCAGAAACAATTTTATTCAGATATTCTATTTATATGTATTTGTTATATATAAAATCTAGTGAAATAAAGTGTCAGGTTATTTTGGCAAATATCTGCTGTTGCGTTTTGGAAACTTTTAAATTGGTAATAATATTACTGCATCAGAAAGTAAATCTCAGTCTTATGAGACCAAAAGGGACAAACTAGAGTAGAAGTAATCTTATCATGCTCCAAGCAATAACCCAACAAAAGACCTTCATCTAAATTTTGAAGATAAAGAGAATATTCTAAAATTAGTTTTTTGTTCTCCTCCTTCCGGTCAAAGTGTGGCCCTCCATGCCTCTCTATTTGACATTGGTGTCTATAAATACCAAAGACGGTCTCTCCCGTATCCCTCAAGGAATGATAGCATCCCCATAGGTTTCTTTCAGTTACAACAGATTTTGAATAGACATAGGAATACAAGTGTTATTCTGGAAAAAAGGAACAGATATCTTTTTGAATAATATCACTACTGGTGTAATTCAAAACGTGAAACATCTTTAAACCACCTTGGTTTCCTTTCGACATAAATTGTGGCCAAATTTTTCTTGTATGAACTTTAAGATTTTGAAAACGCTTAACGTGTGCATGTTTCATCTCGTGAGCCTTTCACTCAGTTTGCTTTGACCCCAGGGTCAGAATAGTTGTCACTGTGTAGTTCTTCGGAAAGGAAAGTTAATCCTTTTTTATTGAGAAGTAGATCGTATTAATTTAACTTGGCATCAGGTATTTGATGAGCTTTCATTCTCATCTAGTGAAGTAGGGCATGTATGTTCACTATGTTGTCACTTTCACACATTGATTTATGTGTGCTCTTTAGCACTCCCTATCCATTTCTATGTACTGCGAGGGTGTGACTGCCAAACACAAAAGCATAAAACTCAAAATAAGTAAGATAATTGCCCTGACGATAAGAGCAAAACTTACATAAAATTAAAGACCATATAAATTCAATCCCTAAAGACTATGATCCTTTTAATGAGCAACTATGAAATATTTCTACCTTTTGAAAATAAATCTTATTGATTTATGTAGTAAGTTATATTAAATGTGCACTCATTGATGACCAGCATTTTCTAACGATTTATAATTAGATATCAAAAATATTGTCTTGAAGAGATGACTAAAATAAAGAGATACATAGAAAAATTCATCTACATAGAAAAATTATAGGTTATAGTGATAGGCTTTAGTTATGTCAATTTTTTTTTCTGTTTATTTTTGAGAGAGATAGAGAGCATGCATGAGTGGAGGAGGGGCAACGAGAGGGAGGCACAGATTCTGAAGCAGGCTCCAGTCTCTGAGCAGTCAGCACAAGTCCCAAGCCGGGTTTGAACCCAGGAACCCTGAGATCATGACTTGAGCCAAAGTCGGAAGCTCAACTGACTGACTTACCCAGGTGCCCCTATATCAAAGATTTTTTAAGGAAATTAAAGGATAAAAAGATGAAGGGCACATTAGAAAAATACAAACCCATAAAAGAAAGAGAAAAGAATATGTACATGGTTTTCTTTGCCATTAACCAAGTGGATTATTGTGTTGTATTTATGTATTTCAACTATATATTCAATATCTATATTTACATGGATTGGTTATGGCAGGCAAAGGTGGAAGTAGGTGTTAATTAGTCATTTGGGGTCATTTTGGCGTTTCAGTGTAAGTTATTAACAGCTACCAATGTCTTTAAAAGTTAACTATCTCTCCAATGTTGAAAATTCTTCATATAAATTTATATTTAAATTTTTAATAACTGGAGTGCCTGGGTGGTTCAGTCGGTTAAACGTTCGACTCTTTGTTTCCACTCAGGTCGTGATCTCATGGTTAGTGAGTTCGAGCCTGGTGTTGGGCTCCGCACCGGCAGTACTAAAGAGCTCTCCCTCTCTCTCTGCCCTTACCCCACTCAGGCACACCCACTCTCTCTCAAAGTGAATAAATAAACATCAAACCAAATTTAATAACTATTTTGTAAAGAATAATTTCTCCAGGAAGATTATCTGGACTCTATCAATATGTCAAAATAAAGTCCTATAGGAATTTTGGAATCTTGGTTTGTAATCAAGAGAATTAATCATTTGGCATGTGCCATAAACAAGTGATGCAAAATGCATCAATTTGCTTTCATTACTTGCACATTCAAGTCTGGGTTGTGTTAAATGAATTAGAAGATTGACAACCTTCATTACTCTCTAATATCTACTTGATAACAGTAAGACCCCCCAGAGCTCTCTTTCTGTCCTCTCCAAATTGAGGCTGTATCTTACACTGTTAGTGCTCATATGCGATGTTCCCTTACATAACATTTTTACATCAAACAGAATACTATCTACTGAAAGAATAACTTGCATTTTAATGGTTCCATATTTTCATAATTGTTAAATTGTCCCTAACCATTCATCCAGTCATCCATCGATACACTGAACCATCCATTCATCTATTTATACATTTACTAAATATGAATTTGCCATAAACCGTATCTTTGTCACAAAAATATAAGACCCCAGAACTCCTCGTAGAACTATGCCTTCTCACATCCTCTGTACTGAAAACTAGATTTCCCAATGACTCACTTTATGTTTATAAAGCACTCATACACAGTCACAACTTAAATACCTCACTTCTAAGTTTGTTGCATGTACAATTTACACTTTCCATGTAGTAGGAATACATCACATAACATGCCTTTTATAGTTGTGTTTTGGTAAGATTTTAATTAGATGTCCATGTCTATTTGTTTGATCTTCCGATCTAAATCACAAAGTTATTGAGATATAACTCCTTGCGATCTAAAAGCAACTATGTGCTGGTATCTTTGCCCATAGAAGATTATCAACGCTAGTCTATGACAAAGGAATCTTATTATCAAACAATAGAATAAGAGTCTTTCTTATTAAAGCATAAAATGATTTCTTTAAAAGAATATTGCAAGGGTTAACACTTTGGTAGGTAGTTTGAAATTAAAACTTAGAAGATAGTTTTTAAAATGATAAAGAACTGAAGGTAAAACTCATCTGAGAAACCAGTATGAGCACCAGGCAATACAACCAAACCAACACTTAGGTAAATGGATATCGGATGCCAACACGAGCATTTATTATACAGCCACAGTTTGGGGGAAACTGAAGGAAAGCTCTAGGGGTTGTAATTTTATCAAGTAGGCATGTTAATAGCACTGGGCATAGGATAGCAACACTGATACCACAGCCACTGCCTCTCTTATAAATTGGATGTTGCTGCTGCAATTACTGTCACCACTGCCCCCCACCTGAGTAAATTTTCCATTATGCATGCTACTTTCTTATAACAGCCCTGAATCAGAAGTAAAAGTTGTGTTCATTGGCTGTCTGAGCCTTAATCCAGCTCCCACGTCCCAGTTCCAAGACAACTCAAGAAAGTAAAGGCTTAGATTTTTAAAATTTCTGTGGTAGATGTGGTCCTTTCACTGACCAAGACTCACAGGATGAGAAAATATCCAATCACAGTAAGGATATCTTGATTCAGGGGCAGATAAACAACCAGTATCTATCAGTGTTGTGGGTGACACTAAAGTCTCCTTTATCTTTCTTGAAAATGCATTACTATACGGAGTTATCTTGGATGATTTGATGCTATATGCTACTAACAAAGCAGAAAAAACAACTAAAAATAGCATAACCAAAAATTGTACCCTTGAAGCTATCTCCATTGTGTTGAGATAGAAGTTCTGCATTCCATTGCTTGATAGGCCTAAATTAAAAAGCTAGACTTTTAAAACTTATTTTAACAGAAGGAAACATTCTCAACTTAATAAAGAACTTCTACAAAAATTTATAACTAACATTATACTTAATGACAAGAAACAAGATAATTTCCTACTAAGATTAGGAACAAGGCAAGGACATCCTCTCTCACCACTCCTTTCCAACATTGTACTAACAAATGCAGTAAGACAAGAAAAGTAGTAAAATTTATACAGAATGGGAAAGAAGAAAATATTTTTGTTTGTAGATAACATGATTGTGATTGTCTACACACAAAAAATCACAGAGAACCAGCAATAAAAAATAGTCATGGGAATTAACAGGCTAGTAAGGTTACAGAATATAAGTTTAATATACTAAAGTCAATTTCTTTCCCATATAATGAACAATTGGAGTTCAAAACTAGAAGATAGTATCATTTACATTAGTACTAAAATTTGAAATACTTAAGTATAAATTTAACAAAGTATGTACAAGATTTATATGAGGAAAACTACAAAGCCTGATGAAACAAATCAATGATCTAAATAAATGGAAAAGTATTTCATGTTCATTGATAGATTCAATATTGTCAAAATGTCATCCCTTCTCAACTTGTTGTACAGATTCAACACAACCCCTATAAAAATCTCAGCAATGTATTTTGTGCATTTCAAAAAACTTATTCTATTTGTTTACATGAAAAAGCAAAATTATCAAAATAGTCAACAGAATACTGATGAGAATAAAGATAAATGACCATCACTACCTACTTAAAGACATACTAAAAAGTTACAATAATCAAGACAATGTGCTATTAGGGAAATAATAGATTTGCATGTATTTATTTGACACTACATATGTATTTTTTAAAGTTTATTTATTTATTCTGAGAGAGAGAGAGAGAGAGCGCACGAACAGGGGAGGGGCAGATGTGGGACTCTCACTCATGAAACAGGAGATTATGACGAAACTGAGAGTCAGAGGTTTAACCGACTGAGGCATCCATGGGCCCAATACATTATATTTTCTCATATATATTTCAACATACCTCAGGGTAATAAAATGGCTATTATTCTTACAATGACTTGTTTTTGTAGTTCTGTAATATTGAACGATTACATATGTTTCTTTCTTTTCTTAAATACTTATTTATATTTGAGAGAGATTGTGGGGGGAGAGACAGAGAGAAAGGGAGGGATAGAGGATCCAAAGTGGGATCTGTGCTGAGAGCAGACAGCCCAATGAGACTTGAACCCATAAACAGCAAGATCATGACCTGAGCCGAAGTCAGACGCTTAACTGACTGAGTCACCCATATTTCTGTTTTTTTTTTTAATGCAGCTAAAATAAAATAAGCATTTGAATAGCAAATGCATCTATTATAAACTAGAATTCACTCAAGAAAATCCTCCCACTATTTAATCTACTGTATGAGCGGTTCATTCATCTTAGCTTTTTCTAAAATTCCTCTACCTAATATTTTCTTTTTTTTTTTCTTTTTTTTTATTTATATATGAAATTTATTGTCAAATTGGTTTCCATACAACACCCAGTGCTCATCCCAAAAGGTGCCCTCCTCAATACCCATCACCCACCCTCTCCTCCCTCCCACCCCCCATCAACCCTCAGTTTGCTCTCAGTTCTCAACAGTCTCTTATGCTTTGGCTCTCTCCCACTCTAACCTCTTTTTTTTTTTTTCCTTCCCCTCCCCCATGGGTTCCTGTTAAGTTTCTCAGGATCCACATAAGAGTGAAACCATATGGTATCTGTCTTTCTCTGTATGGCTTATTTCACTTAGCATCACACTCTCCAGTTCCATCCACGTTGCTACAAAAGGCCATATTTCATTTTTTCTCATTGCCACGTAGTATTCCATAGTGTATATAAACCACAATTTCTTTATCCATTCATCAGTTGATGGACATTTAGGCTCTTTCCATAATTTGGCTATTGTTGAGAGTGCTGCTATGCAGGAATATTTTCAAATTATGTTATGTAAACTAGCATTTTTCTTCATGCACAGGTAGAGTACTTGATTCTTTTGCTCTCTTGATATTTATATACTCTATTTCCCCATACATTTTTGGAGGAAATTGGTTATTCTTTTACTTGTGAGCTGATATTCAATAGTTTTAACCTGATTATGATGCAGATTTATAAAATATAGAATTTAGATCTCCAAGGTAAGATTTTAAATACTTCATGTGTTTCAAATCAATTCACTAACCGTTATTTCCACTTTTAGCTAAAGAATGAGTGGCCTTCATCTATATTAAACAAACATCTCATATGAGAAACATAAAAGTGGAAGTGAGCAAACTTATAAAACTTCATATAAGCCCTTCATATCTGAATGATCCCTGGGGTTATGGTTGTAGAACCTGCTCAACCCGAATTTTAAGACGTATTTACACTAATTCTGTGGCTGAACAGAATCAATCTTGAATGGTAAATCTGATTCTTGCCCGTATTTGCTAATGGACTATTACCGTATTAATCATGGCTGTCCACGGTGTTTTTTATGAGTGCGGGAATGGTTCTTAGCATTTCCAGATTCACATTCAGTGCTAACATACCTGAAATTCCTTAAGTGGTATTATTTTTTATTTTATTATTTTTTTTAACGTTTATTTATTTTTTTGGGACAGAGAGAGACAGAGCATGAACGGGGGAGGGGCAGAGAGAGAGGGAGACACAGAACCCGAAGCAGGCTCCAGGCTCTGAGCCATCAGCCCAGAGCCTGACGCGGGGCTCGAACTCACGGACCGCGAGATCGTGACCTGGCTGAAGTCGGACGCTTAACCGACTGCGCCACCCAGGCGCCCTAACATCAGATGAAAATTACCAGGTGGAATAAAAATAAATTTAGAACTCACTTGAACAAAATGAAAACAAGGCCGGCCATGGGCAGCATAGCAGAGTATTGAAAAAGAATGTAAGATGTTATTTATCTTTTGGGTTGTTGTGGGTCAGGGAGAGAGATGGTTAGGCCACTTCCTTGACCCAATTCACTACCTTCTGTTCTACTATTTACCTATTCTAAGCAGGGTGAGTGGATTCCTGAATTACTAAATCTTCTATGGAAATCTAGGGGTTTGTGGTTTAAAGCTGCAGTAACAAATATTATGCACTAAGTGGCATAAACAACAAACATTTATTTTATTCATTTACTAAATACAATTAATATTTAGTATTTAAAAAAAATTAAGTTTATTTATTTTGAGAGAGAAATAGAGAGAGGGAGCAGGGGAGGGGCAGAGAGAGAGAGAATCCCAAGTCCAAGAGAATGCATCTGTCAGCACAGAGCCTTATGTGGAGCTAGAACCCATGGACCGTGAGATCATGACCCAAGCCAAAACCAAGAGTCAGTTGCTTAACCGACTGAGCCACCCAGGTGCGCCAATATTTAAAACTTTTATACGTTAATAATAATATTAAATAAATAAAACTTTATTTCTCATATTCTGGAAGACAGACATCCAAGAGCAAAGTGTCAGTAGGTTTGTTTTTTCTAAGGTCTCTCTCCTTGGCTTACAGATGGCTACCTTCTCACTGTGTCTTCATGTGGTCATCTCCCTGGGCATGCGTGTATCTGGGGGATCTCTCTCCATCTTAATGTCCTCTTATAAAGAGATGACATGGGGCCCCTGGGTGGCTCAGTTGGTTAAGTTTCGGACTTCGGCTCAGGTCACGTTCTCACTTCTTGTGAGTTCAAGCCCCATTTCCGGCTCTGTGCTGACAGCTCAGAGCCTGCTTGAGATTCTGTGTCTCACTTTCTGCCCACCCCTCATCCTCTTGCTCTGTCTCTCTCTCTCAAAATAAATAAATAAACATTTAAAATATTTTTAAAAAATTAAAATAAAATAAAATAAAATAATAAAATAAGATAAAATAAGACATGGGATGTATTGGCTTAAGGCCCTCCCTAATGATTCCATTTTAAATTAATTAGCTCTATGAAGACCCTATCTCCAAATAAGGTCACTTTCAGAGGTACTGGGAGTTAAGGGTTCCCCATATGAATTTTGAGTGAACATAGTTCAGATCATACCAAGGGGTAACTCTGAAATTTACCAGCACTCTTATTTGACACCTTTGTTTCCTGCCATCTGTCCCTCTCTTTTGCTGCAACCTTGGATTCTGTTACAGAATCAGCAAATCAAGCAGGGCACCGTTTCAAAAACTCATTTTCCTGCATTGCCATGCTCCTGGCATTCTCCCTCATTCCTGTAGCTTCATCAGTCTCTGTAGAGACCCATTTCTTGCCCACTAAGCCTAATTAGCAAGTTTTTCTTTTTTTTTTAGCCATCAGATAGAGCGAAACAGACTACATCTGACCTTCTTTATGAGGCAGCAACAATTCTTCATTTGAAACTTGGATGAGATCATTTTCAGATGAGAAACAATCACTGAAAATTTAGGAAAAACGTTTGTCTATTATTTTTTTTTACTTATCCTGAGTTTGTTTTAAGCAACTTAGAGGTCTTGGTCTGTGGGATAAATAAGAGACACAAGGTGCTGTGGGATAAAAGGGACTTAAGAAATTACAACAAATTTATTACATATATTAAAAATACACAAAACTTGCTGTTTCAACAAGAAGGGATTTGTGTGCAGGCACAAATATTCTGGCACCTGAAGTTTACAAATGGATACCTAGGTGTTGGTGATACATAATTAATTAAGCCCGAGGCAGTAATGAGGGATCTCTAGTCTTTCAACGAAGTAAAAGGGGAGGAGAGAGTAATTAGAAAACTCAAGAAGCTGTGATTCAAACTAGCTAAATCTTTGTAAATGAAAGTTAGTGCCTTCAACTAACATTTTAAGTAAATCATCTACTGTGGTTGATGGATTGTTTCCCATTTTTTTCAGCTTTTTTGTCCTTTTTCTGTTCTACTATTTTTAATTCCACACTCCCTTCTAAAGGTCATTCTTTGATCTCTAAAGAATCTTCTGCTCTAAAGAGCTCACCTTTTGGCAAATAGTAACTTGGTGACTCACTTTAACAATAAGATTAGACAATAATGCTACCATTAGTGAATTTTCAGCTTGTTCCAGAAGTGCTGATAAGGCATCTGGCAAGGCTTTGTCATGACCTTGGAGGATAATGTGGCAGTCTCCTAACCACTATGTGTACAAAAACAAATAGCTCTGACGGAAGTTGATGTATTCCCCAGTGTGAGAAAAGTAATCAAAATATAGACACTGAATTTCTGGTATTCTACTTAACCCATTAGTCTCCACCTACAGTTGATGCTGTTTTTATGAAGATTCTTTCCTTTACATAGTCTTATATTGCACAACAATTTTTATGACCTCTATGAAGACAGATTATCCATCCTTTTGAAAAATAGTCATGTTGATTTTTAATCTCTGAAAACAAAATGTCACCATATCATTATAGGTCAAACTGGTCATCATCAAAGTTCGGCCTGTTCTCTTCTGATACCTTCAAATACAATGATTGTTTGCCTTGGGTTGGCCAAGGAGATGCTACACTCACTGATCCTAACCAGTGAGAACATCTGCAGAAACATTCTCTCAAAACAGGACTCTCAAAACAGGACTAATCCCATGGGCTGCACTGAACATAAATGCCCTAGTGTTTATTTCCTTCTATTTTGTAATTTTCATGGGGAATTTATCTTCAGCTGCTTTTTGTATATTTACTTTCCTATAGGAATCATTTGTGTTTGCTTCTGGGTGTACCTGCTTTACTTGTAAAGAAACAATTGTGCTTTTAAGGATACAGGCCTGGATGTAATACCAAATAATCAAATAGCATAATACTCTCTAGCTCCATCCACATCATTGCAAATGGCACGATTTAATTCTTTCTTTATGGCTGAATAATATTCCATTGTATATGTGTGTGTATGAATATATATTAAATATCATATGTATATATATCACATCTTCTTTAACCATTAATCAGTCGATGGACATTCGGACTCTCCACAATTTGGCTAAGTGAAATAAGTCAGTCAGAGAAAGGCAAATATCATACGATTTCAGTCATATGTGGAATTTAAGAAACAAAAACAAACATAGGGAGAAAAGAGAGAGACAGAGAGAGAGAAAGAGAGAGAGAGAGGCAAGCTAAAGAACAAACTCCTAACTATAAACAATAAATTGATGGTTACCAGAGGGGAGGTGGGTAGGGGGATGGCTTAAATTGGTGAAGGAGATTATGGGGGCACTTGTGATGAGCACCAGGTGTTGTATGAAAGTGTTGAATCACTAAATTTTATACCTGAAACTAACATTACACTGTACGTCAATTGGAATTTAGATAAAAACTAAAAAACAAACAAACAAACAAAACTATAATCGCAAATGATGTGATTTAAAAACTAGGTTATCTGGGTGGCTCAGTCGGTTAAGCGTCCGACTTCGACTTCGGCTCAGGTCGTGATCTCGCGGTCTATGAGTTCGAGTCCCGCATCGGGCTCTGTGCTGACAGCTCAGAGCCTGGAGCCTGCTGCAGATTCAGTCTCCCCCTCTCTCTGCCCGTCCCCCGCTCATGGTCTGTCTCTCTCTCTGTCAAAAGTAAATAAACATAAAAAAATTAAAAACAAAAAACTAGGTTCTCTTTCATAGCGATCTAATATTCAGCAGTCCTGGAAAGAAACGTTGGTGCCATTGCAAGAGAGCTCCAGTTTCCTTCCCACTTGTTGCTCTGCTATTGTCCAAAGGCACCTGTGTGGCTGGCAAAACAGCCAGATGAAAGGACACGAGAGAAGATTAAAGGAAGCCCACTTTGTGCCTTCACAGCCTTGTGCCCGGACACGGGACAGTGGCCATTCAAGAGGGGGCCGCCTTTTTTCTCCTTTTCCCTTGGCCGAACAAGAGCAGATGTTGGCTTTCTTTTTAGATGCTCCAAACGCGAGTGAACTTTTCTTTCACCCACGTTTAATTTCTATTTCAAAGGCATGAATTTTCTGGTGGGCAGACTCTCATGAGAGTGTGAAAATTAAAGAGCCGTTCTTGTAGCAGCTGCTTTTGAAATGTGGTAAATTCCGATTTTGGCTTTGCAAATAATTGGGAACTACTGTGGTGAATAGTCACACCTACTGATCTCTTTGTGCCCTTTTCCCCTCTCTCTTGTTTTATTTTATTTTATTACATATTTAAGAAAACTAATGAAAAATATTTATCTGTTTACTTAGTAAAGAAAAATAATGAAGCATTCATTATTTATGGAGAATCAGAATATTGGCAGAACAGATGCATATAAATAAGCTTATAAATAAGCAAAATGAATCAGATCCTATCTGTTGTTGTGAATACTTGCCATGTTAATATTCTCATGTATATACCACTGCTACGAGCTGAAAAGATTGACATCTGTTTTTGCACATCCTGTGGAGAGGAACGTAAGAATATGGCTAATATCCTAGAAATTGCACTCTTCAATATGATCTGTGAAGACAAAAAAAAAAAAAAAAGAAGAAGAACAGGAGGAGGAAGGAGGAGGAGGAGGAGAAGGAGGAGGAGGAGGAGAAAATAAGTGTCTACCAAAGCTGTAGGTCCCTGGAAAAGCATTCAGTGATTAAATTTATTCAAACCCTTAAAGAAAACAAAAGCATAAAAGTTGATGGCCTGGGACACGTTATTTAAAGTCAGTGGGGATTGTAAAATAGAGAAAAACTAGCAAAGAAGAGATTAATTAAAAGCTACTATGTTGAAACCAATTCAGGATAACCCAAGTGAAATTCATTGCTTGGCATCAGTGAAGTGCGTGAGAAATGATTGTGAGAATCTTACAGAAACACTCTCCAGAGTCGTCCAAAATAATACATCTTTACAACGTTACTCACGTTCAGATTTTTATTTAAAAAGTACAAGAATCGGAGGACAAAAATGTAAAAAGAAGGAAGAGCCAGTGAAAACTCTCCAAAGTGAGAATATATTAGATGTATGCAAGAAACCGTAAGGTAGTGTTTCTGTGATAGTGTATGAGGGTGAGAGAAGATATCCTAGAATAATTGGGGTTGGGGAGTGATGTATTCTCTTGTATGACACCATGGAAAAGAGGAGCCTTGAAGGATTTTGAGGGGGAAGTGATATTAAAACCAAAAACAAAACAAAACAAAACTACTCTGATTTCTTTGCTGAGACTAAACTTTGAGCAGTTGTTGGGGCAGAAAACACAGTTAATGAGGGTCTTACAGTAATCTAGGTGAAATAATTTGGAGGCTCATCTAAGAATGGTAGCAACTGAGGTAGTAAAAAGTAGTTGAATGTGGCTATATATTTAAGGCAATCCAAACGGAGTTTCCTGTCCCTCAGTCATATTCAGAAGGATCTGATGCTATATGTACTTTTAGAGGTATATCCACCTTGGAATATCACAAGGAATCATGGTGGAGAATATGTGTAGGATGCCCACCAATCGTCTCTGCCCACTATTGTATATTAAATTAATATTAACCATGCCAATAGGTAAGCTACTTTATTCCCTATTTGGGTCTTCTTATAAGTAACACAATTTATCAAATTATTGATAAATTATGATTTGCCAGGTCATCAGCTAACTTATTTAAAAATTACATCTGTCTGGATGCTCGAGGGGCTCAGTCGTTAAGCGTCCTACTTCTGCTGGGGTCATGATCTCATGCATCAGGGGTTTGAACACCACATTGAACTCTATGCTGACACCTCAGAGCCTGGAGCCAGCTTTGGATTGTGTGTCTCCCTCTGTCTCTGCCTGTCCCCTGCTTGTGCTCTCTCTCTCTCTCTCTCTCTCTCTCAAAAATAAACATTAAAACAAAATTTAAACTACCTTTGTCAATCTCTGAGAAAATTCCATCTCTGTAGATAAGTAACATGAATAATAGTTTGGGGATTGATTCATTTGCACAAAAGAGCACCCTATTAAGGAATGTTTAGCGTTTATATGTTGATTTGAATTGCAACCTGAAAGTGTTTCACTTATAGAACTCAATTTTGAATATTTAACATTTATATAGGTTTGGTTGGCAAAATCTAATATCCTAAAGGTTCTTATGTTTTTTCTTGTGAAAATGATAGGTTATAAAAAGTGGAATTTACATATAAAATATCTTAAACTTGTTTTAAATATTTGCATATACATGACTTTTCTAATATTATATCATGTTTGTATTTCAAATACCAAATTTACACCAAATGTGTTGTCTTAAGACAAAAGTAAGCAATGTATGTCAATAATTTACCTTTTCCTATCTTAAATATGAAAATCAAACTACAAATTTCATAATTCTAAGTGCTATTTCTGGTACAGTACAAATAAACTACCATTTGTTCCATTCAAAATCATTATAAAAAATAGACATAAAGTGAATCTCATTTTTTAACCTTATTTAAGAATTTACAAGACATTTTGAAGAAATATAATAATTTTAAAAGCATAAATAAGCAGTAACAGTGACTTCATACAGGCAAAATCTGTTTTTATTCATTTCCACTACTATAAAATGAGGAAAAATTACATAGCCATGCAAGTATTTGAGATTTTGTAATAAATACCAATATCTAAACCTTATATTTCTTAGCATCTTGTATCAAAACCTGAGGATATATATATACATATATGTATATGTATGTACATATATAATATATAATTTCCCCTGTGATTTTCAAAATGTAGTTCATTCTTAATATTTGTGCAGAGAATACAAAAGAACTAAAAAAGCATTGTAATGGCAACCTAGATCAGAAAAAGCACACATAATATGCACACAAACCTCATAGATGACTTTACATATTTAATTCTTATTATAGAAAACTTCTGACGTCTTTACAGATGCATTTTTAGATATTATGAAATGATAATTTAAGTCCAGATTTAGTTAATTAAAAATTCAAATGTGAAAATTATGCAAGAGATGTGGTTACAGTTCATTCAATATCTGACAATAATACCCTCAATTTTCTAATTCATTAATCTCACTATTTCTCTTTGCAAACAATTAGAATACTTTTAAGCCTTTGAGTTACATATTTTTCACATATGGGTGCATAATATTACCTTTGGATGTATAATGTTCTATATATCTATTTCTATATAAAATATACCATCTGTGGTCTCACATCTATTCATGGGCACACACATAAACCAGCCAAGGTATCAATTCCTCTTTTGCTGAAGTGCGAAGTCTTTCCTCTCCAGTCTTCATATGTGCATTATTGACTCTCCCTTTGGAAATTTAGCTAAACTTTGCAGGAAGTAGCAATGTAGAAAGGACATTACACTCTGACTTTGAACCTAGAGGTCATCATCACATGTCCTACAAATGGCTACAATTTTTAATCCAGCCAGAATTGATATTATCTCATGATATGGAAATATTATGTTTGAAAAAGAGCACATTCAACACTTCATTCCATCCCAAACATTTCAGTCTAACCAGATGCACAAAAGTTAGGGGTCTAGTTGCTTAAAGAGCTGCAATATGAGAAGTTTCAGAATTCTAAATATTTCAAATTTCAGCTAGAGTTTGGGGTTTAAATGTATGCATCAAAAAAAACAAACAAAAAAAAACCGTATCAGATATTTCAAAGGTTGTCACAAGTATTCATTCTTTTTAATAATAAAACTCATCTTTCAAAGTATTTAAGATTTTAATATGGGTTAAACGATTAAATAATATTAAGGGGCCCCTGGGTGGCTCAGTTGTTAAGTTTACAGTTCTTGATTTCAACTCGGGTCATGATCTCAAGTTTTGCAGGATTGGGCCCCATGTCAGGTTCTTTGCTGACTAAATAAATAGATAATTAAATAAATAAATAAATAAATAAATAAATAAATAAATAATAAAATGATTAGTATTAAGAAAAATTGCTTAGGTTTCTATTTCAGTTTAGTTTAGTGTTTACTTATTTATTGTATTAATTTCCTTTGTAACATGTTTTCTTTTCACTGCTTTGTAAATATCAGAATTGTTGGTTTAAGGGTATCCAAATTAATGGAATTTGTTTTCAATTGAGAAGCTATAACTAAGAAATCAACATATATTTAAGGTACTGTTTTCTAGAAACATTCCTTCAAAACCAAGGAGCTGTGTCTCCCTCTCTCTCTGCCCTTCCCATGCTCACACTCTGTCTCTCTCTCTCTCTCTCTCTCTCTCTCTCTCTCTCTCTGTCTCTGTCTCTCTCTCTCTCAAAAATAAATAAAAATTAAAAAATTTTTAAAAAGTAATTATTTTATCCAGGTTACTTGTTAAATTGTGTCTTCATTAATCTTGGAGTCGATGAACAAAACATCAGGACCAAATCATTGCTGAACCAGAAGCTAATCAAATAGGTTTTCCAGACAAAAGTTCCCTCTCTGCTTTTTCAGTGAAAGTCCCTTTGCTTATTTTATTTTTTATATCTTTTATCGTTTGCAGTTCCACCTAAAATCTGTTCATAAAGCAATTTATCCTTAAAAAGAAAAGAAGTTTGGCACCTCTATAATCCTTATATTTCACAGTCCAGCCCTTATATTTAATAGATGCTGTCCCTGAATATCAGACTAGCATTGGGAATTGATTAAAATAAAGAGCTCAGGGGCACCTGGGTGGTTCAGTTGGTTAAGGGGTCCAACTTCGTCCTAGATCATGATCTCATGGTTTGTGAGTTCAAGCCCGTGTCAGGCTCTGTGCTGACCACTCAGAGCCTAGAGCCTGCTTTGGAGTCTGGCTCCCTCTCTTTTTGTCCCTCCCCTGCTCACAGTCTGTCTCTCTCTTTCTCTTTCAAAAATAAACATTAAAAATATTTTTAAAAAGAAACAAATAAAGAGTTCATTAGATTGACACTAGAAGGCAGTCAAATACCTCAAACTCCCTGCCCTGGGCCCAGAGTACCACCTCTCAAAACTCAGCTGAACATTATGTGAATACATAACTTTTTCTGTGCCTTCTTTGGGCATTTTCTAATGTCCTATGTTATTTTAATTGGAAATTCAATGAGGCCATTACCTCTAACATAACTGTAGTTCTAAACCCAGCCCTTCCCTTGCATTGTACCCATTTTTATATTTTCTCAAGGAGCAGCCATGTCAATATATCAACAAACTCTGATATATTGATATTATTACATTAGTAAAAGTAATGAGCTTACAAAAGAAAATTAAAATGCAAAATAACTCTGGGCTTGGCCTCTAGCTTTGAATGTGGACTTCAGTATTTCCTAGGTATGTGACCCCTAAAAAAGTCACTTAAGTTTTCTCTATCTGAATTTCTTCATCACTCATTTAGTGGTAAAACCAAACCAAACTCATGGACTCGTAAAAAGTTTTTTTTTAATTAATTCAGTTATTTTTTGACAGAGAGAGAGGGGGAGAGAATCCCAAGCAGACTCCATGCTCAGCATGGAGCCCCACATGGGGCTTGATCCTATGACCCTGAACAAAAATCAAGAGTCAAACACAACCCACTGAGCCACGCAGGTGTCCCAAAAAGGTTTAAAAAATCTATAAAAATCAAGAATAGCTTATCAGTCCCTGAGTAAGTACTCTTAGAATTTTTGTAATCACTGCAGAACTACCTGTTTTATGCTTTTCTGTATAAATTATATGCATGTATAATATATTTTACATTTATCCATATAATTTGTATATATTTGTGTGCGTACACATGCACATACACACACACATATATATTATATATGTGTATATATGTATAATATATATGATGTAAAAATATGATAGTGTGCTGATAGGATATTTCTATTTTAGGATAAAATATATAATGATAACTAAGAATTATTTAGAAAAGAGACTTGGAATAAGGTGTCTGAAAGCTTCACCTTTACACCTCCCTGCACTTCTTGATGCTTTGAAAAAAAAAAAAAAGTCTGTTACAGAAAAAAATATAGATGATGTGGGGTGGCCTTATTTTTAAAGCTTCTTACACATTTCTGGAATTTTAGAGTGAATAAACCATATTAAAAAATAATTATTTTGTATCTGATGAAAAAATAGCCTGTTGTTTCCAGACCACTAATAGCATCAGGGCAATAAATGGCGGTTCCTGCAGTATGCTGGATTTTATTCTTACTACAAAGAATTATAATGTTAAAATTAGACTAGAGCAGATAAGCTGTCTAATTAACCTCTGCTTCTAAGCCACATGTACGCAGTATAAATAAACTTTTAGAACCTATGAAAATACATTTGCCAAAAAGCTAAAATCTTAGTTCTTTATGTATCTCGAATGAAAATATATAAATTGTTGGCCTGGTTTAGAAGGATACATTGGTGCAACTGAGTAGAAATTGGTTTGATTAATTACGTGACTAAAAAAAAATATATGATTTTGCTACTGAATTAAGACCAACCCTGTGAATTTTAAATTTTTTAAAATGACAAAGTAAGAAGTCAATGAGAAGAACATTAATCTCTATACTGTACCATTTAGAGAGAAGCTATCTTGAGATTTTATCTCTTAGCTATGAGACTATTATTTCCTAATCTTAGGTAGAGATCAGCTTTTATTATAGAACTTTAAGGCTATCCATTATCTAGTCATACGAAAATGAAATTGAGTTGTAGAGGAGTAAATAGGTTTATAAAAGATTATATGTGAAAAATGAGAATTTTTGTGCATTCACAGAAAATTTGTATAACAATAACTATGAAACCTACCTGAGAATATAAACAGCCACATAGGGGCCATAGTAGGAACACTAAATGCGTAAATTCTGCACCTTCTGTGCTGGTACAAGCAGAAAAGCCCCATTTTACACCTGGTGTTGATCAGTGCTGCTTAACATTCTTTCTGGTTGAGGATTCAACTTTCAGTAATAACATCAACTAAAAAATATATATCCCTCTGCCAGAGGTAGAAAATAGATGATCTGAAGTTTATATTTGACTTTTCAAATGGAGAAAGTCATAAATGGGGTTAGAGAGCTTGCATAATGAAAAATGCATATTAATTTTACTGATCACAATTAGATAATAAGTATTTAAAAAACAACATTGTCTCCTTTTTAATGTCTTTCTGCTGTTTTATTGTCTAGCTTTAAACTACCTTCCAAGATTTTCTTCACTCTCTTCTATAAGAACATCCAGAGTTATCCCTTTGCCTTTATGTTAACCCAGCATTGTAAATCTTCTGTTACTATTAATCTCTTATATTTTCTTTTGTCCAAATAGATTTAGTTTTCTTTAGAACTTTTTTTGTACTTTCTTTTTGTATTCTCGGTACTCTGCTGTTCCCTATATCAGTTCAATAAAATGCAATGAACTTATTGGCAAACTTCATTAGTATTTACTCAAAACCTAGCTAAGTGCTGGTTACAATGATCATCCAAAAGTGAGTATGACATCAAAAGCTATTTAAGTTAACTGAAGCAAAGGGGGGAAATATGGGTGACAAGCATGTTTGCAAATAATTTCAATGAAAGTGTGGTGAGGCTAATCGATATATATGTGAGATCTGTAGGAACCCGAGTTGACTTATAGGTTGTGATGTTTGAAATCACATATATGGGGTGCTACTGGGTAAGAATGCGCATTAAGCTCTCTACATATATAAATTAACAGAACAAGTAAATGAGCAGTTCAGATTATTTAAAAAGAGAAATCTGATTGGGATGAGAGAGAATTTAACCTGAGTAGTGAAATGAAAGTGTATCAAGCAAACACAAGCATACTAAACTATCACATGAAAAGTAAAATAAGGGCATCCCAGTGTAATTCGGTTTTGGAGGAGAATCAGGATGTCTGCAGCCTCTTGTGTTACCATCCCTGAAGTACAGTCTTCTTTTCATGTTATACGATGAAGGTCTAGCCATTACCCACGAGCTCAGCAGAAGGCTGAAGAAAGGAAGGAAAACGACAACTTCTGAAATTATGCGCATTACTTTCCTTCCCTCATATCTTGGTTTAAACTTAGCCACATTCCCACATCAATGAACAAGGTTGCCTAAAAATGCTTCTTTGTATTTATAGCCATGTGTCCATCCAGAAGATAAAGGTTCCTTGGAGCATTTCGGAAAAGTGGAATGAGGATAGCGGTTAAGATAGCGCTGGTTGTTCCCTGATGCTGGTGGTTAACAAGGGAAACAGGAGAGCAACGGGGAGTTTAACAAAGACAACTGGGGAAAGGGACAGTCAAGAAGAGCTCTGCTGGGATCACAATGTGCTAGGCTGAACCAATGCCCAGGACAGGAGGTTGGGCAGACTTGAAAACATTCTCTAACCGCATACAGATACATCTCAAATCGCACAAGATTCACTGGCACCAGATGCTAAAGTATAACCTCACACATACATTGGCTGTTCAATAAGCTATTCTGATCCAGGGCAATTCTTAGGAAGCCAAGTTTAAAAATAAATTACACTATTCCTGACAGTCTGGCTGAGTGTGTGCATACCCAAGGCTGCACCTTCTCCACAGCGATCACAGGTAGTCCTTGGTTGAACATAGACAAAAGTATAATCTCCCTGATCTGTGGCATTAGCCTCCATGCAACACGTACATCCACAGGTCAAGGGTAAATATATAACTGGCAAAGGGACATAGGTGGAAACTTGACCAGTAACTGGCTTATGCTGACCTATGGGAAACACATAATTAATTAGCCTTTTCTAACGCTAAAAGCAAAGGAAAAAAATCAGCATGCTTGTAAGAGGTGGCACTCTGAAGGATAAATATATTTCACAAAACAAATCAAGCCAAATCACTAAACAAATTAGCAAATGGCCAAATAAACAATAGCAATGATATCGACCTCTAGGGGAGAGGGGAGGGAGAAAAGTGTATCTAGAATGGCAACAATTTATACCTAGGATGTCTAATTTTCAACAAATATTAAGAGACCTGTTAAGAATGGAGAAAGTGTGAGGGGCGCCTGGGTGGTGCAGTCGGTTAAGCGTCCGACTTCAGCCAGGTCACGATCTCGCGGTCCGTGAGTTCGAGCCCCGCGTCGGGCTCTGGGCTGATGGCTCAGAGCCTGGAGCCTGTTTCCGATTCTGTGTCTCCCTCTATCTCTGCCCCTCGCCCGTTCATGCTCTGTCTCTCTCTGTCCCAAAAATAAACGTTGAAAAAAAAAATTAAAAAAAAAAAAAGAATGGAGAAAGTGTGACCCAGATAAACAACAGCTGAAATTTATTGCTAGCATATCTGTCTTACAAGAAATTCTAAATAAAATTCTTCAGGTCAAATGCAAGTGATTCCAGATAGTAATGTTTTGTTTTGTTTTGTTTTTTAACTTTTATTCATTTTTGAGAGACAGAGAGGGACGGAGCTGTCAACACAGAGCCGGATATGGGTCTCGAACCCATGAACTGTGACATCATGATTTGAGTTGAGTCGGACGCTTAAATGGCTGCACCACCCAGATATCCCCAGATAGTAATTTGAATGCACAGGAAAGAGCAGAGATCCAGGAAAGATAATTATGTGGGTGATTATGAAATATAGCATAATTTCACATGCCTTCTCTTTTTCTTTTAGCGGATACAAAGCAAATGCATAAAACATTATGTACATAATGTTGTACACAGAAAATGCCAGTAAAGGAAGAATGAATCAACAAAAAGACAGGAGATATATAAAAAGCAAAATGCAAAATGTCAGCTGTAAATCAACCATAGAAACACAACACAATATGTCAATGGATTAAAATATCCAATGGAAGGTTGATTATCAATTTGGATTAAAAAATAAGATCCAACTGTACACCATCTGTAAGAGATATTTGATCCAAGGACACAATCAAAAGGGTGAAAGGGGGACTTACCATGTCTTACCATGCAAGAAACCTTCAATAAGTGCAATGTTATCTTAATGGTTAGACTAAAAAAAAAAATATTGAAGAAGCTGTTCTTTCCTTATTGTATATTCTTGGTTTCTTAGTTGTAAATTATTTGATTGCATACATGTGAGTTTATCTCTAAGCTCTCTATTCTGTTCCATTGATCTATGAGTCTGTTTCTTGGTTTCTGTCGATCTTTTTATCCTTTTATTCATTTGTTTTGTGTCTGAAATTCCACAAGTTAAATCATATATTTGTCTTTCATTGACTTATTTCACTTAGCATTATACTCTCTACCTCCATGTTGTTACAAATGGCAAGATTTCATTCTTTTTTTTTTTTTTTTTGAGAGAGAGAGCCTGTGAGCCAGGAGTGGGGGAGTGGGACAGGGATAGGGAGAGAGAGAGAGAGAGAGAGAGAGAGAGAATCTTAAGTAGGCTCCATGCCCAACCCCCACACAGGGCTCAGTCTCATGACCCTGGGATCATGACCTGAGCCAAAATCAAGGGTCGGATGCTCGACCAACTGAGCTACCCAGGTGCCCCAAGATTTCCTTCTTTTTTACAGATGAAAAATATCCCAGTGTGTGTGTATGTGTGTGTGGGTGTATGTGTGTGTATCTCATATCTTTATACATTCATCTATTCATGGACACTTGGGCTGCTACCATAATTTGGATATTATAAATAACGCTGCTATAACCATAGGAGTGCATATGTTTGCTCAAATTAGTGCTTTTGTATTCTTTAGATGAAAACCTAGTAGTGTGATTACTGGATAATAGGGTATTCTATTTTTAATTTTTTGAGGAGCTTCCTTACTGTTTTCGAGAGTGGTTGTTGTTATAGCTGATATCAGAGACATTAATGCCTGTGCTCTCTTCTAGGATTTGTACAGTTTCGGGTCTCACATTTAGGTCTTTCATCCATTTTGAATTTATTTTTTGTGTATGATATAAGAAAGGGTCCAGTTTCGGGGCACCTGGGTGGCGCAGTCAGTTAAGCGTCCGACTTCAGCCAGGTTACGATCTTGCGGTCCGTGAGTTCGAGCCCCGCGTCAGGCTCTGGGCTGATGGCTCAGAGCCTGGAGCCTGTTTCCGATTCTCTGTCTCTCTCTCTCTCTGACCCTCCCCCATTCATGCTCTGTCTCTCCCTGTCCCAAAAATAAATAAACGTTGAAAAAAAAAAATTAAAAAAAAAAAAAAGAAAGGGTCCAGTTTCATTTTTTTGCATATTGCTGTCCAGTTTTCCCATAATCATTTGTTGAAGAGACAGTCTTGTTTCTATTGCATATTCTTGCCTCTTTTGTTAGAAACTAATTGACCATATAATTTTGGGTTTGTTTCTGGGCTTTCTATCCTGTTCTATTGATCTGTGTCCATTTTTGTGCCAGTGCCATACTGTTTTGATTACTACAGCTTTGCAGTGTAACTTGCAATCCGGAATTGTGATACTTCCAGCTTTGTTTTTCTATTACAAGAATGTTTTGGTTATTTGGTTATTTGGGGCCTGTTGTGGCTCCATACAAATTTTAGGATTCTTTATTCTATCTCTGTGGAAAATGCTATTGGCATTTTGACAGGGATTGTGTTAAATCTGAAAATATATTTTTAAAATCGGAGAGCATGATGCTTCTGTCTTTGTTATTTCTTAAGACTGCTCTGGCTTTCAGGATCTTTTGTGGTTCCATACAAATTTTAGGATTTTTTTGTCTATTTCTCTGAAAAAATGCCATTGGAGTTCTGACTGAGATTGTACCAAATCTTATATTGCTTTTGGTATAATGGGTATTTTAACAATATTAATTCTTCCAATACATAAGCATAGAGTATCTTTCTATTTATTTGTGTTATCTTCAATTTCTTGTGTTAATAGCTTGTAATTTTCAATACATAGTGGGGTTTTTTTTTGTTTCTTTGGTTAAATTTATTTTTAGTCATTTTATTCTTTTTTATGCAGTTGTAAACGGGATTTTTTTTTAAACACAATAAACAAATGGGACCACATCAATGTATTTGTAAATGGGATTGTTTTTATAAACAGATTTAAAAAATGGGACTACATTAAACTAAAAAGCTTCTGCACGGTAAAGGAAATTATCAACAAAATGAAAAGGCAACCTACTAAATGAAACAAAATATTTGCAAGTCGTATATCTGATAATAGACTAATATCAAAAACATATAGAGAGCTATTACAATTCCACAGTAAATAAGAATTTAAAAAATTAATAATAATAATAAAAGGGCAGAGGATTTAAATAGGTACTTTTCCAAAAAGGCATACAGATTACCAACAGGCACATGAAAAGAACTTCAATGTCATTAATCATAAGGGAAATGCAAAACAAAACTACAATAAGCTATCACCCCACACTGTTAGAATAGCTATTATCAAAAAGACAGGAAATAAGTTTCAGCAAAGATACAAAACAATACGACTCTTGTGCACTGTTGGTGGGAATGCAAACTAGTGCAGCCACTGAGTTAAACAGTATGGAGGGTCTTCAAAAATTAGAAATAAAACTACCGTATGATCCAGCAATTCTAATTCTGGTTATTTATCTAAAGAAGATGAAAATAACAACTCTAAAAGACATCTTCAACCTCATATGTATTGCAGCGTTACTTACAATAGCCAAGATATGGAACATCCTAAGCATCCACTAATGGATGAATTAGTAAAAAAGATGCAGTGTATATATAGATAATGTAATATTATTCAGCCATAAAAAAAAAATTGAAATCTTGCAACCTACAACCTCATGAATGGACCTTGTGGGCATGATGCTAAGTAAAATAAGTCAAACAGAGAAAGAAAACACCATGTGATCTTATATGTGGAATCTTTTTTTTTTTTTTTAATACATGAAATCTTAAAAACAAACAAATAAAACACAAGATAAAAACAAATTCATAGACACAGAGAACAGATTGGTGGTTGCCAAAGGTGGGGCTGAAGGATAGGAGAAATGGACAAAATGGGGGTGTTTTAGTTAATCTGACAAGAAAAAAAAAGAAAAAAGAAAAGAAAAACTTCAAAAAGGCTTTCAATGAAGATACAAAAATTAGAAACATATAAGCACCTAATAAAGATCTCCAAAATACACAAAGCAAAATTGACAGCTTGAAGGAAGAAATAAACAGTTCAACACTATTAGTTGTAGATTTCCATAATGGATAGAACTCCAAGGAAAGAGAGGACTTGAACAGCAGTAAGTATCCCTAACAGTTATCTGGAACATAGTCTTCCCAACAATAGCTATATACTCATCCCTCTCATACACTCGTGGAACACTATAAGAGTTACAATATCCACTTGCGCAAAACAAAGCCACAGCAAATTTTAAAATATTTATATTATGTAAAGTATAGTCTTAACCACATAAGAATTAACTCAGAAATCAATAACAAAGGTTATTGGGAAAATTGACAAATATAAGCAAATTACATAACACAAATCTAAATAACCAGAGGGTCAAAAAAGAATCCCAAAGACAATCAGAAAAATGATGAAGAACTTTGAGATGAATAAAAATCAAAGCACAACATATTAGTACTTATCCAACTCAGTTAAGGCAGTGCTTAGCAGGAAATGTATAGTTGTAAGCATCTCTTTTAAAAATATATATCTCAAACCACTAACTTAATCTTCCACTGTAAGAAATTAGAGAGTAAAACACAAAGTCTACTTAAGTAAAAAAAAAAAAAAAAAAAAAAAAAAAAAAAATTAAACAGTAAAGATTGAAGCAGAAATAATTAAAATATAAGAAAATCAATGCACAAAATCAAAGAAACAAAAAGTTGGTTATTTGAGATCAACATAATCGGCAATTATTTAGATTGACAATTTGAAAAAGAGGAAACTCAAGTTATTAAAGCTAGTAATGGAAGAAAGGGCATCACTGTTGAACTTATAGGTACAAGGCTTATATAAAAATACTATGAACAACAATATGCAAAAAAAATGGGTCATGTAGATAATATGCCCAAATTCCTAAAAGTATACAAACTATCAAAAATGATTCAAAAAGAAAAAGAAAATACTAATAGAGATATCACCTGTAAATAATTTGAATTAATAATTTTAAAACTTTCCAAAAATAAAGCCTGAGCCTAGAAAATTTTTCACGGGAAAAATTTACCAAACATTTACTGAGTAATTGACACAAATTCTTTATAAATTCTTTCATAAAACAGAACAGAAAGGAACGCATCCTGTCATTCAATGAGGCGACTCATTTCCCTGGTAATGCAACGAGAAAAAAATATCACAAGAGAAGAAAACTGAAAACAGATATCTCTTGTGAACAAGATGTAAAAATCCTTAATGAGGTACCCGCAAACAAATCCTACAACAAACGAGCAAACAAACAGAAAAACAACCAAGTATATACTATGACAGAGTGAAATTGATCCTAGAAATTCCAGTTTGGTTTAATAACTGAAGATTTGTAAATATTAAACATATTAATCGAATAAAAATGAAAAATATAAATAAATAAATAAATAAATAAATAAATAAATAAAATCACATGGTAATCTCTGTAGACACAGAAAAAGAATTTGACAAAATTCCAAACCTTTCAATGATAAAATGATCAATAACTTATGAATAGAGGATAACTTATTCAGCTTGATAAAGTGTATCTTTTACAATTAACATAGGATTTAATAGTTATAAACTGTTTTCATGCCAATATCAGGACTAAGACAAAAATGCCTATTTTTGCTACTCCTATTTGATATTGTACTAGAAATGCTTGCCAGAATGATTAGGAAAGAAAAATACAGTGAAAAGAAATGACATCACGATTGCAAAGGAAAAGGTAAAGCTAATTCTATTTCAAGATCATATAATTGTGCAAGGAGAAAATTCTACGGAATCTACTAAAAAAACAGAACCAATAAATGAGCTCAAAACAGTTGCAAGATATTAAATCTTATACAAAAAAATATTTACTCTTCTAAACATTAGCAATGAACAATTCAAAATGATCTTAAGAAAACCATCCCACTTACATTTGCATCAAAAAAAACCTTGAAAATGTGTTAGGGCACCTATGTGACTCAGTAGGTTGAGCATCTGACTCTTGATTTCAGCTCAGGACATGATCTCCAGTTTGTGGGACAGAGCCCCATGTATGGCTCTGCACTGAAAGCACAAATCCTGCTTGGGATTCTCTTTCTCCCTCTCTCTCTGCCCCTACCCCACTCGCTCTCTCTCCTTCTCTCTCTCCCTCAAAAAACAAAAATAATAAGCTGAAAAAGCTGAGAATGCACTAAACTAAAGAGATGCACCACTTGTAAATTAAAAGTTACAAAGCATTGTTGAAAGAAATTAAGTGACTCACATCGAAGGAAAGATATGTACATGGGTCAGAAGCCTTAATATTATTAAGATGTCAATACTCTCAAAATTTATCTACAAATTCAAAGCAATCCCTATCTTAATTGCAGCTGGCTTTTTCTTTTCCTTCAAAATATTGCCAAGGTGATCCAAAATTCATATAAAGATATAAGGAACTCAGAATAGTCAGACCAATCGTTATTTGAATAGTCAAATGTCAGAAAAAAAATCAAAACTATCTGGAAAAAGTTTAGCAAAGTTAGAGGACTCACACATTCTGATTTCAAAATTTACTACAAAGCTACAGAAATCAAGACAAATGTACAGACATAAAGCAAGACCTAAGGCCAAGTACTAAAATTGAGATTCCAGAAATAAATACTAACACTATAAACCTCCTAGAAGAAAGCATGGCAGTAAATGTCTGCAATATTAAGCCAGTCGATAATTTTGTATATGTGACACCAAAAGCAAAAAAGAGAAAAATAGATTATGTAAACTTTATCAAAATTAAAAATGTTTCTTGCTTCAAAGTACATCATCAAGAAATTGGAAAGTCAATGCGCAGCATGGGAAAAATATTTGCAAGTTATTTATCTGATATGAGATCCACATCTAAAATATATAAAGAACTTTCATGATGCAATAATATTAAGATACAAACAACCTTATTTTTAAAATAGACAAAATTTGATTTGTCTTCAAAGAAGGCACACTTATGGCGAACAAGCACATGAAAAGGTGCTTAATATCATTAGTCATTATGAAAATGAGGATCAAAACCACAAAGAGATACCACTTTATACATACTAGAATGACTCTAATTAAAAAGACGGAATATAACAAGTCTTGCTTAGGATTGTTGAAATTGTAATAGTTAATCCTTTATTAATTGCCAGTGGGAATATGAAATAATGTAGCTGCTTTGAAAAACCAGCAGTGTCTCATAATGTAAAATGTAAGAGTTACCATATGACCCAGTAATTCTGCTCCTAAGTATATGTATTAGTGAATGTTCTCCAGAGAAACAGAACCCATAAATAATGTCAGTATTACAGGAATTGACACAGGCGACTGTAGAAATTGAGAAGTCCCATGACCTGCAGTCTACAATCTAGAGAACAAAGAAAGTCAGTGGTATAATTCCAAAACCAGGGGTATAAGTCTGAAGGCATGAGAACTAGAGGCACCAATGGCATAAATCCTGGTCTTAGTCCAAAACCCCCAAAACTGGGAACACCGATGTCTTAGAACAGGAGTATATGGATGTCCCAGCTCAACAGAAGAGAAATTTACCCTTTCTCCAGCTTTTGTTCTATTCAAGACCTCAATGGATTGATGCCCACACAAAATGGTGAGGGCAATCTTCTTTATTCACTGTACTAATACAAACCCTAATCTCTTCCAGAAACCTCCTCACAGACACACCCAGAAATGTTTTACCAGCTATCTTGTCATCCCATAGCCCAATCATGTTAACACATAAAATTAATCATCAGACATTCACTCCCCGTCAAACTGGCATTTTCCCTAACCATACTTAATCTCCAAATAAAAGCAATGACAAGATCATAATTCCACCTAATATGATGCAACTATCCTATGTACAGCTGAAAGCACACTAACCCCTTCTCCAAAGAGGTTGTAAAGTCCTTGAGATGTTTACTTTTCTCCTGATATCCTGTAACTTGAATGCTATGATGTAAAATGAATGATACTTCAATACTGATATAAAGTAGATGCATTTTATATTACAGGGTAAGAGAATAAGAGAGGAAAGAAAATGGCTATTTGCTTAATAAATGTATATATACACACAAATGATTTCATAATTAAGATGAACTACTCATGATAATTACAGTCCTCATTTCTGTTTTAGACGTGGTTGTAGCTCATATTTATAACTACCTTCTTCTACTACCCATTCTGTATTCCCCTTGCCTTCAGCAATCACCTCAGATAGTTATGGTTCTTTACCTGGTGACTTGATCCAGTCTTCATTCCTGAAGGGTCTAGACTGTTACTAATCCTGCCTGGATTGGATCCTTAATGGTTTTCCATTAACCTTAATCTTAGGTCAGGGTAATACTAAGAGACATTCTAAGGACTCTCCTATATTCCAGGCTTCCTCCTCCTTACTTTATTTGTGGAGTAGTAGTCAAATTTTCCCTACAGGTTGAATCACCTCTGCCAACACTCTAACTTCCTTATTTCCTTGCTAATTCAAAGGCATGAGGAACGCAAAGTGGCTGAGTGGAAGTCTTGACTTCAAATGCAATGGAATCTTGTTGTGTTTCCTGTTGGAAACATTTCTCCCTCTAGAATGTCATTATGGTTTGGAGGAACGTTTATAGATCACTGAATTTAATGAACATGGGTCCATTGCCACACTTTTCTTTCCCCCATAAAGTGAGTACCTCAATGAGAAGCAATGATGTATGGAATACCATGATAGTGGACAGATAGTAGTTTGGGAAGAAGCTTTGTACACATAGAAGGTATATTCATATCCAGAGCACATGTCTATTCCAATCAGGACAAAATGCCCCTCCTTCCAATAATGGAAACAATTCAGTGTAATCAATCTAGCACTAAGAATAACTTATTACCTCATTCCTGGTACCTATATCTGTCTTAATCCATATAGAATGCTATAAAAAACACAGCATACACTAGATAGTTCATAAAGAACACAACTTTATTTTTCACAGTGTGGGATGAGGGCAGTCCAAGAACAAGGTGCCAACAGATTCAGTGTCTTTGAGAGCTTTGCTCCTCATTAATAGATGGCTGCCTTTTTACTGTCCTAATATGGCATAAAGTACAATGCAGCTCTTTGGGGCCTCTTTCATATGGTCATTTAATTCTATTCACTGTATCTCCACTTTCATGACCTAAACACTCCCAACGGCCTCATATCTGAATATCATCACATTGGTCTTAGGATTTAACATATGAATTTTGGGGAATGTAAACATTCAGTCTATAGCAGTACGTGTCCAAGAGAAGTGAAAACATATGTGCACACAAAAATTTCTGTATGACTATTCATAGCAGAATTTCTTGACTACTACAGACCACAAATGGAAATAACCCAAATGTGCATCACTGATATCTGGGTAAACAAAATGTGGTCTATCCTTACAATGAAAGGATTAAAAAATAGAAAGAAATGAATAATACATTTGGGTAAATTTTAAAACCATTTTGCTAAGTGAAATAAACTAATGATAAAAGATCAAATTGTATTGCTCCATTTTCAAGAAATTTCCAGAATAGACAAATCGGCAGACAGAAAGATTAGTGGTTTCCTAGGGTTTAGGATGGTGGGAGTACAGTTCAACTGATAAAAGATAAGGTTTATTTTTGAAGTGATTAAAGTGTTCCAAACTTAGTTTCTAGCAATGGTTGCAAAACTCTGTGAAAACAAATTTTTTTTAATATCAAATTGTGTATTTTAAATGGGTGAATCTTATGGTTGTGAACTATAGCTCAGTAAAGATGTTAAAACAAACAGAAAAACTAGAGTTTCTATGATTGCAGAAGAAAAGCAGAAATAATCTTTAAGGGGCAATGAGTTTATTTGTCATAAGCTCATTTTTCTGAGAAAACATTTTACAGAAACTATGGTGATAAGTATGTTTTCTGCGTTTTTGTCCTTCAGAGTCATTTTTATAATTCTGTATGACTCATTTTGGAGCAGTTGTTTTTCTCCTTCAATCAGAAGCTTGTAGATACTTCTGTTTCTCGAGCTTGTGATACACTGTGAGAGTATAGAGGGGAAGCATAGGATACAGCTAATACACATGGTGGAGAAGATCAAGCTTCTTGCTCTGTAGACACACTTCTAGCAAACCATTTACTTTTAATTGTAATAGTTGGTGGCTTTTTTATAAAGAGTGACATAGTATGGTCCTCCGTAAAGTATCTGTTTAATAACATATTGTGTAATTATTTATGAATAATCAGGTTAAAATTTATGGGTATTTGTATTTAAATACAATTTAATTTGTAAATATTCCAAATATTTATGAATGTCCAAGGTAAAAAGCAGGATAGAATATAGTATATAGAATAAGCCTAAGTCATATTTGTTTATAGTAGTGGAATTCAGAAATCCTAAATGGTTGCCATCATTGGAAGCATACAGAGAGCCTCTGGCAAAGACCTGATCTTTGGGACCAGCTGTTCTACTGGGTTCTATTTATCTTCAAGGAAATCTTGCTTGCCTGCTCTTTCTGAATTTTGTTATGTTATCAATGAAATGCAGCTATTTGACAGATAAAAGCAGTGGAAAGTCTCCTTCAAGAGCTGATTCTTAACATAGTCCTATGAATTAGAATGTATTGATGACTGCACATTCTCTTAGATGAGAAGATAAGTAGGTTGTTTGGGAATTGCAAAGGCAGGGCAGGAAGGAGTGTTATGAGGAAATGATTTTTGCAAAAAAAAACCCTACTGCATGCAAAATTAGATAGAATCACTATTTCTGTTATCATCAGCAAATTAATCACCTCCATTTTCTCACATGTGAAATCAGAATGACAATATTCATCTAATTAGACACTATTGCAAGAACGTAAGTAGATGATATATGTAAAATTCTCATCTCTAAGCAAATATCAAGACTGGTTTCAAAAGAAATTTGAGGATGGACTTTGTGGAGATTTCACTCTCAGGGCAAACCCATGATCCCCACCTCCTGGTATTCACATATGTACATGATCTCCTATACTTGAATGTTTATTGGACCTATTATTTGCTTATAATCAGTAGAATATGGAAAAAGTGAAAGGAGATAAGTAATCATATATATATAATATAAATATATATATATATAAATATATATATATTTGATTATGTACATGTAGCATTCATTTTGATGAAACCTTAGATTTCCTCGCAGCCTTTCATGAAAAAATTTGGTATGTTATAAGCCCACATGTCAAGAAACTGTAGGTGGCCTCTAGGAGCTAAGGGTGGCCTTCAGAAGACAACTAGCGAGTAATAGTGTAAACACAATGCAGGTCTGTAAGTAGATTCTACTCATTTTAGCCTCCAGATGAGAAACTATCCCTAGCCAACATTTTGATTACAGCTTTTCAGAGGAACTAGATATCTGAGTATGGGATATTGCCATAACAAATACCTACAAACGTGGGAATGGCTTTTGAAACTGGCAGTAGATGTGGGCTAGAAGAATTTTGAAGACTTTGATAGACAAAACTCACTCCCTGTAGAAATCTGAACTTGGAGCATGCTACTGGTGAAAGCCAAGCAGGAAATAAAGAGCATGCTACTGAAACAAGAAAAATGAGGATTCTTATTACATACTTGTGAAACTTAACACCTTTCTTGCCTATAATAAAATGGAAAGGAGAAAATGTGCTAATGAGTTTGGTGACCTAGCTAAAGAGATGCCCAGGCAGTGTACAGAAGATGTTCCCTGGTTTCTTTTTCCTACTTATAGCAAAACTCAACAGAAGTGAGATAAATTGCAGCAAGATGTGTTAAACAAGCACAATAACAACCAGGATGTAATAACTTGGGACATTCTCACTCTTCCAATGGGAAAAGATGCTAAAATTTAAAAATGGCTTCTTAACACTGTCAAGAAAGCATGTCTAGGAAAAAAAGAAGTGTGATAGTGTAAACTTTTTTCTAAATCATAAGAAAGACTGAAAAGTGAGATTGAAAAGTTTTCTTTTTTTTCTTCCAAGATTTTATTTGAACTCAAGTTACTTAACATATAGTGTAGCATTGGTTTAAGGAGTAGAATCTAGTGATTCATCATTACATATAACACCCAGTGCTCATTACAAGTGCTCTCCTTAATGCCCATCACCCATTTAGCTCATTTGCAACAATGTGGATGGAACTAGAGTGTATTATGCTAAGGAAAATAAGTCAGTCAGAGAAGTAACCATATGATTTCACTTATATGTGGAATTTAAGAAACACAACTGATGAACATAGGGGGAGGGAATGAAAAGTTTTATTTTAGGAGATAGAGGGTATGCCTCACAGAACCTCTCAATCAAACCATAGTATCCCTAGGAAAGAAAAGGAATGTCCCTCAACCAGTTCAGGCTATTTCAAAATGACCTCTTAAAATGGATTTTGTGTAAAAAAAAAAAAAAAATGAACCTGAGTTAGTTCCGTGGGAGATATGCAAAGTTCCTGAGAAAAATATTTCAGCAGAAACATTGTCAGTTGGGACTGGAAGGGTCAAAGTACAAGCTAGAAGGAGATGATCAAACACTCCCGAATTCTATTGAAAAAAAAGCAGACTGATAATACTACTTATCTGCAATCTCAGTGATGAGGTGTAGACTTTGAGAGGGTGATATATTGGACTAAAACTCTTGCTGGCACTTGGGAGAAGGAGGGCAAAAGTATTTTTGTGTGGGACAGATGTGAGTCATTGGAGGCTAGAGAGTGGACTAGGATAGACAATCTCTTAGAGTGACTCCCATAATCCAAGTTCCCTCGTGTTCAAGCCCTTATGTGATCCCCTCTATTTGAGTATGGGCAAGGACTGTGACTTGGCTTCTAACCAAGTTCTAGTAACTTTAGACACCTTGCCTACAGAACCTTTGAGTTAATGAATTTGTGTTTTTTGAAGCCACTAAGCTTATTGGATTTTCTTTTTTCCCGGCAGTAGGAAACTAATACAGACATACCAGAGTGTTACCTGCTTAGGGCTGCTAGTCATGGGGCCAGAGGAGGGCAGAGAATGGATTGAAGAGAAAGGAAAACTGCTGGATTTCTCTTTGTTAACATTCTATGACAATCTTTCAGGCGTTTCTCCAGCAGGATGCTTCCCAGTGTTTTTGTAGTATAAATCTAGCCACTAGATTATTAAACTATTGCTCCTTTCTCCTTTGTTCCAAAAGTGGAAAATCTGGAGCGTTGAGCTATATTAACTTGCCCTTGTTGGAGGACAATTCATAGAAGAGATGCTAAGAAAAGTTAAAATGTTATATTGAAAAGGGGAGAGAGAATTTAGGTTATAATCTTCTTAAAATAGTTATTAGGTAAATAAAACAATTGAAGAAATTATATGTACTAAGTTAGGATTTTTTTTCTAAAACCTTAAACATAATAAAAAATACTTGAAATAAATTAAAATAATTGAAAGGATGGGGGAATATTTTTCTATAAAACTCAGATATGTTTTATTTATAAAACAAACTTTTCTTAACTTAAATCCCTATCTCTATGTCCTTTAGTTTATTCTTAAGATTTTTTGTATGTATCTGTAAATAATATCTGAACTCAGTTTTACAATTATATTTAGCCTAACATGTAATACAGGTGTTGCTTCCAAAATGTATTAATCCAACTACCCTATCCCTCCTGAACCTAGTGCAAGCCACTGTAGTTATTCCAACATTTAAAAAATGTCTTCTTTCCATTCTCAACACTTCCAGTCTTTCACCACATAAAATTTACACTGATCATACTGATATTTTTCCCATCATTTTACTGAAATAAAAACATTATAAATTGTAGGTGTAGAAACTGGTATTTTTTTGGAATGTATGTATTCACAGAGCCACTTTCCATACAAGAAATAGAATAGAGGGACACCTGGGTGGCTCGGTCAGTGAAGCAGGACTATTGATTTCAGCCCAGGTCATGATCTCAAGATTTGTGAGTTCGAATCCTGAGTGGGGTTCTGCATGGAACCTTCTTGAGATTCTCCCTCTCTCTCTCTGTCCTTCCTCCACTCACACTCTCCCCTGTCTCTCTCAAAATAAGTAAATAAATAAAAAAAGAAATAGAATATAGCAGGACCACAGAAATAGTTAATGTCACTACCAAAAGATCACCCATGTCTATCAGCATAAGTTAATTTTGTCTTTGAACTTTGCATAAAGGTAAACAACAATGTAATTTAGCGTCTGGTTTCCTTCCCTCAACTATACGTTTGTGAGAGTCATCCAAATGTGTTGAGTATACTTCTAGAATACTTAATTTTCATTGTGTTAATTATAGCAAAATGTAGGCATCTACTTTCTGTTGATGGGCATTGATGTAGTGTCTCAGTAGGGGCTAATTATGGATGGAGCTGCTTTGAATATTCTTGAATATGTCCACCACTGTATCAAAGTGCTCATTTCTGTTGATGGTAACCTATGAGTAGCATTTTACAAAGGTATAGTTTATACAAATGCAAAGTTTTGATGGACACTGGTAGCTTTCCATACTGACTGTACCAGTTTACCATCCCATATGCCATGTTTCTCAATATAGGTCATGCCACATTCACTGGAATTTTAATCTTCCTGAGGACTAATACAACTCTTTTATAAGTTTATCAACCATTTTGATATATCAGAATATTTAAGTTAGTTGAGAATTGTCACCTATTTGAGAATTCTATTGTCTGAAAGACTTTTTTTTTTTTAATTTCAAGGTTAAAACAAAAGTGCAATCTTCTTAGCTCCCAAATCATGTATTCTTCGACCCTAATTTTTTTTAAAGGAAATAAAATAAAAAACTCCAAACATTTGCCGTCTTTTCTTGGAATAACACCCATGTACCTTAACATGGCCTCGGTAAAGTGATCTCTTTTCTTCAAATCTGCTGCACCCACATTGTCTTTACTGAAGTTTTCAAGCTACACCAAGTTTTTGTTCTTGTACCTGTTATTACTTTTCTTTGTGTTCACCACAGAATCTTTGTTCTTGTTATTTCAATTTTCTGACTACTGAGGGTCTCAGTAATTATGTTTCTGCTCAATTGTCACATAACAAGAGATGCTTTACCTGATGACACTAACATTCCTTGACTTTGGTTTTGCTGATACTCATTAACATTTTAATTTCTTCAATTCACTTATCACTATCTGAAATTATCTCAATTTCCCTCTTCCATGTCCTACCCAAAACATCTAAATCTGTATTAGGTGCATAGTATTTGGTACATTTTTAATAAGTAAATGAAAAATGTATAACTAAAAAATTGTAAGGAGTTTTTTTCCTGCTTACCCATATTTTAGTTGCTACATTCTTAGAAAACAAAAACAAAACAAACAAACAAAAACAGAAAAACTTGATCGGTTAAACTTCTGGAATATTTATTCCAATGATTCATTTAGAAGATTTAGGCCTGAGGGGCGCCTGGGTGGCGCAGTCGGTTAAGCGTCGACTTCAGCCAGGTCACGATCTCGCGGTCCGTGAGTTCGAGCCCCGCGTCAGGCTCTGGGCGGATGGCTTGGAGCCTGGAGCCTGTTTCCGATTCTGTGTCTCCCTCTCTCTCTGCCCCTCCCCCGTTCATGCTCTGTCTCTCTCTGTCCCAAAAATAAATAAAAACGTTGAAAAAAAAATTTAAAAAAAAAAAAAGAAGATTTAGGCCTGATAAATCTTCTGTCACAATTGACGTGGTGACTGAAGAAAGCCATGCTATGGAAGTGAGCAATGTCTCATGTAAGTATCTATATTCACGATGTTAATTAAGGAAAGCACAAAGTGATCTACCCAAAAGGTGGAGAAGTGGTGTCACAATGCCGTCAATCATATGTTCGTTAATTGTCCATAGGATCTTGTAAAACATATTTCACTTTTCTTTACGTGTCTGACAGAATGATTATTTTTCTGAAATTTTTAGTTCTGAAATTTAGTTAGTTCTGAAATTTTGTAACTGTAGGTAGTCATGTGTCAATTTCATCTTGAAAAAAATGCTGGAAAATTAATGCAAAGGAAAATTTTGTATCAATCATTTAGATCTATTTACCATATTTCTTTACTATTTCCTTTGGTGAATATATATACATACAGACATATATATACATATATATACATATATATGTATGTATGTATATATATAGTACTGAAATATTCCATTCTCTATCAGCTCTCAGTAGTACCTACTTCAGGTATTGAAATGTGGTGTGTTAAGCAATGACAAACCACAACAGCTTTGCAGTGACTCTTGTTCTCAGCAAGGAGAAAGTAAATATGTGTGGCTTTCATGGCTGGGTCTAGAAATGCCTATAGAATGAATAAAACAGTAGATGAAAAATTTCAATGGTAAGAGGAGAAGGTAGGTTGGAAAGCAAAATACATTTTTTATAAATAGACTTTCAGCCAAGTAAACTAGTATCCTTAGAAATGAAAGATAATGTTCTTTCTTTCTTTCTTTCTTTCTTTCTTTCTTTCTTTCTTTCTTCTTTTTTTTTATTTTTGGTTTGCTTAAAAGGTATGTATACTTTTTTATTTTTTTTTATTTATTTAATCTTTCCAAGATTTTATTTCAATTCAAGTTAGTTAAATTATAGTGTAATAATGGGTTCAGGAGTAGAATTTAGTGATTCATCACTTACATATAACACCCAGTATTCAAAATACAAGTGCTCTCCTTAATGCCCATCACCCATTTAGGCCATCCCGCACCCACCTCTCCTCCAGCAACCCTCAGTTTGTTCTCTTTATTTAAGAGTCGCTTGTGGTTTGCCTCCCTCTCTGTTTTTTATCTTATTTTATTTTTTCCTGCCTTTCCCCTCTGTTCTCTTTCTAAACAAAATGTTCGCTTCAGGAATATCTTTACATTTGGAATGGTACTTATATTACAAATAAAAATTACAACAAAAACATGTTTCATGGATGTTTCAAGTTTTCCTGTATTTTCTACAGTTTTGCCCTTTGAATTTCCTTATCCCTTTAAATGAAAACTCCAAAATTTTTGTGGAATTTATAACTAAGCATCTCAAGATGTTGTGCTAGTCAGGGTCCAGCAAGAAGCAGATGGTTAAGAAGATTAAGTTCAGAGGATCTAATGTACAGACTGGTGGCTATAGTTAAGGATAAAATGTTGTATACTGGAAAATTGCTGAGTAGATCTTGAACATTCCCACCACCCCCTCCCAAAAGAGTTAACTATGGAGGTGTAGATGTGTCAATTAACTTGACCTTAATAATTATTCCTCAATATATGTGATATATATGATATATATATATATGTGATATATATATCATATATATCATACTATTACATTGTATATTTTAAATATGTAGAAATAATTTGGCAATTACTCCTCAGTAAAGTTGGGAAGGGATTTGAGGAAAGAAATTAACAAAGGGATTGTTTATAGACATGTGGGTAGAATGTAGAAAAACAGAAACAAGACAATACTCTAGGGCTAGGGATAGCACACTTCTATTACCATCCTATTATCTTGGGTCTCAGGATCAGACAAAGATTGGTTAATGAACTTGAGAGGTGAGTGTGTGGGAAGCTTCCCTGACAGTGACTTTGTCATATTCAGTGCCAAGTGGTAACATAGAACAAAAATGAAGGAAAAAATGGAACAAACTCATACTCTTCCCTTCTGATTTCTTGCCAAAACCAACGGAAATCCAGAAAACAAAGTATCCTGTTTGAGAAGTCTACAGTTGAGCCCTCAGGACACAGTAGAGAGTGAAAAAGAAGTTGGGAAACTGGATCAGGAAGGAAAGGACAGAAAAGCCAAGACAGAGGCAGGGGTCAATTAATGGGTCATTTTACAACCTCAAAGGTATTGTGGTTTTCTCTGGATTTTATTCCAACCATGGCTACCACACCAAGATTCATTTATTCTCAATTACCAAACTTAATGAAATCAACGCTGTCACACACTATCATCATCCCTTCTTCCAACCTTCTCCCTTTATGGCCACACCCACCACTTTTTGAAAGTTGAGGTATAGGTGCCTGTGTGGTTTTGTTGTTGTTGTTGTTTGTTTTCTTTTCTTTTAGCAAATATAGATGTGAAACATCTACACAGCAATCCACAGTAATACTAGTATTTCTCTTATTTCCAAAATACGACTATGTTTATATTTTTGGGAATTGGCCTTTTTTTTCTTAGGTTAATAGTAACTTCTTTTGAGTATAGTTGACACATAATGTTACATTAGTTTCATGTATGCAACTTAGTGATTTGACAAGTTTATACATTATATTATATTCACCACAAGTTAGCTACCATATGTCACATTACATTGTCAAATCGATCTTCAAATCTAATTAGTCAATCATATCTTTGGAATTTTGGTAAAACATTATTTGCTTCATTAAAGCTGACTACAAGTTCATGGGTTTATATTTAATCTGTTCATACAATTTAAAATTTCCCCACTTGTGGCTCCTCCTTTTTCAAGCATCAAAAACATGGTCACATTTACTTCTTAACTGAATCTTCATATAATGGGAAGAGAAAGAATGAGAGGAAGAGAGAGAGAGAGAATAAAACCCTGTGCCGTACAGACTGTCATTAATATAGTAACTAGAACAGGGGCGCTGGGTGGCTCAGTTGGTAGGCATCCAACTCTTGATTTTGGCTCAGGTCACGATCCCAGGGTGATGGTGTCCAATCTCATGTCAGGCTTCATGCTGAGCAAGAAGCTTGCCTAAGGTTCTCTCTCTCTCCCTCTGGCTCTCTCTCCTGTTCTTGCACATGCTCTCTCTCTCCCTGAAATTAAAAGGAATATATATTTATTATATATAATATAATAAAGAAAGTGGAGAATATACATTATACACACATATATACATATGTATATGTGAACTATATAACTATAACCACATATATATATATTTGTTTATATTTATACATTTATACTAGAACTATAATATATTTCACCTCTAACATAACATTGCCCCTCCTAAGGACCCTTTCACTGTCCCTACTCTAGTGATCTTCCCTAGCAGCACATTAGTGACTTGTCATCTGTGCATTTCTTTCTTGGAACACTGGAGCATAAATTCACTTTCCTTCCATCTATATCATAGCCTCTTTATTCTATTTTTCCTGTGTGTTTCTTTAGAATTATACCATGTACCACTTGTGCTTGTTCTTTCCATGAATCTATCAGAAAGGACTCTTATTAGAGAGAATGTTGAAAGCTGACTTATCTTTGGAGATTTCCCAGTTTTCAATGGCTGATTTTGAGTGAAGTACCAATCCCTGGTTCAGGTTGTTATTATAACTGAATACCCAAGGTGCAATATTTGTCAACCAGTGTATGTCTCTTTTGTACAGTTATTTTAGATCATGGATGTACGTTAAGGATTATATTTATTTCCAGTTATATCATCTAAAGTTATGCATTTATTTATTCTTTATAGAAATAAAATGGATATGTTTAGATAAGACAGTCATATATTATTTCCATAATATCATGAATATTTGAAATAGAAATGTGTTTTGATTTTTGAATGCTTGATTAATATATCTAAATAGATCCATCTAGCTACCATGCACATTGTATATAATCTAATATGTGATATGCACTCACTTATATCAGATCTTGTAAACACGCCCTTATGTGTTTGATTTATAAACATACTACTCTATCAGTCAGAAAATTACATTTTGATTGTGATAAAAAAAAAGTGGAGCAGTTGATAATTTAAACTAGCATAATAGATATCTCCTATGTGAAACAACACTGGGAGTTGACATACTTCCCCATCTCTATGTTAAACAGTTTGGAAACAAGAAAAATAAATTAGCTGCTTTCTCTAAGACATAGCTTTTCCTAGAAGATAAGCCTCAATTCAAGTGTTAATGTCATAGGGCTGCCATAACAAATTGCCACAAATTGGCGTAGAAATTTATTGTCTCAAAGTTTTGGAGATCAGAAATCCAAAATCGAACAAAGCCATGCTTCATCTGAAGGCTGTAGGTAAAGTTACTTTTTTTGAGTCTTTATTCTTCTGGTGATTATTGGAAATTCATGGTGTTCCTTGGTTTGAAAATGCTAATTTTAAGAACTCCAATTTCTGGGGCACCTGATGGCTCAGTTGGTTAAGCACCCAACTCTTGATTTCCACTCAGGTCATGATCCCCAGGTTATGGGATCAAGCCTCATGTCTGGCTCTGTGCTGAACCTGCTTGAGATTCTCTCTCTCTCTCTCTGAGGTGCCTGGGTGGCTAAGTCAATTAAGTGTCTGAATGTGGCTCAGGTCATGATCCCACAGTTTATGGGTTTGAGTCCTGCATTGGGCTCCGTGCAGGCAGCTCAGAGCCTGGAGTCTGCTTCAGATTCTGTGTCTCCCCTCTCTCCTTGCCCCTTCCCGCTCGAGCTCTGTCTCTCTCTCTCTCTCTCTCTTTCTCTCTCTCTCTGTCTCAAAAATAAATAAACATTAAAAAAATATTTTTTTAAAGATTCTCTCTCTCTCCCTCTGCCATTCCCCCACACATACATACTTTCTCTCTCAAAGAACAAAAAAAAAAAAGAACTCCAACTTCTGCCTCAATTTGTCACAGGATATTTTCTCTGTGTGTCTGTGTACTCTGTTCTATTCTCTCTTTTTACACGAACACTGGATTAGGGCCTACCTTATTCCAATATGACCCCATCTTAATTAATTGCACTTGCAAAGACCCTATTTCGTAATAAGTCACTTTGACAGGTACTGGATGTTAGAACTTCAGTACAACTTTTTATTTATTATTTTTTTACATTTTTTTAATGTTTTATTTTTAAGACAGAGAGAGAGACACAGAGTGTGAGGGGGGAGGTGCAGAGAGACAGACACACACACAGAATCCAAAGCAGGCTCCAGGCTCTGAACTGTCAGCACAGAGCCCGACGTGGGGCTCAAACTCATGAAACATGAGATCATGACTGGAGCCGAGTCACATAACTCAACGGACTGAGCCACTCAGGAATCCCTCCAGTACAACTTTTTAGGGGATACAATGAACTCACATCAATTAACTAAACAGCTTACTTATCAAGAGTAACAGTTTGCTAATCAGGACTTGCTTCATGGTCCTCGCTATGCTGTGTGTTATAATCCAAAGCTATGATGTTATAAATGATCCAGTTATCACAATTTCTCAAATTTGGAAGACCTATCTCACAATCTCCTAGCCCAAGGTCTAAAGCTCTAAATGCATGCTGCCCAAATTTTCCATTTTGACACCCTATTAAGAGAGTCCATTTGATATCCCATTTTACTATTTTCAGTTTAACAAACTATATTTTGTTTGATCAACATACTATGGTATTGTTTTTTGAGGATTAAACAGTCAACACAGATGTCCCTTGATGAGTTTTGTTGATGAAGATTATCTTGAAGGCTCTTTCTTCACTCTGTCACCAAAGCTATTATGACACAAACTTTGTATAGTCTCTTTCAGATCCCCCACCTTGCAAAACCTGATTTAAAATCAACCATTCCAGGGGCACCTGGGTGGCTCAGTCAGTTAAGTGTCCGACTTCGGCTCAGGTCATGATGGTTCATGGGTTCAAGCCCCACCTTGGGCTCTGTGCTGACAGCTTGGAGTCTGGAGCCTGCTTCAGATTCTGTGTCTCCCTCTCTCTCTGCCCCTCCCCTGCTCCCACTCTGTCTCACTCTGTCTCTCAAAATAAATAAATGTACAAAAGAAAAATTAAAATCAACCATTCCAGACCCTAAAACCTTATAAAACACCCTCCCTTTCATTTTCTGCTTTAAGATGATATTATAACTCTGTTATGCTATGCAATATTATGTATGGTATATATAGTATGCAATGCAGAATCCTTCCTTACTGTAGTTAAGTATAGTAAGGTTTTATCTAAATTTCATATTTAAAAAAATATATATATAATGATAAACATTTGAAAGTCATCTCAAGAAGTTCATGAACAGGAAATGGGTGGGCAATTTTTTTACAAATTTGCATATGCAAATTTGCACACGCAGTAAAAATTTAAAAATATATAGACACTGAACGGCAGCAAGAAACATCAACAATTAATCTAATATCTATCTTTATAGATCTGTTATGTCAAGCACATAAAGAGAAATTAAGACTCTTTTCCAAGGTCTCATAAATAATTAATGAAGAAGATATGATGGCCAGCAACTTGATACAGCTTGCCCATCCTTTACATAGAGCATCTCCTGCTAAGTCGGGAATACTCATGCACTGTGTATTAATGCAAAACATGTCTTAAACTTGGAATCTTCAAAGTTATGATCATTACATCTGTAGACAGTAGTAAAATAATGGACTTTCTGATTACCCAAATCTTTATAAGGACCCATAGCAACTATTTCCTTCACAATTACCTTTCACTTTTTCTCCCCACAGTCAGAATATCAACAGCTCTTGGAAGTGAAATGGGATTATAGGACTAGGTGAAAAAACAAACCAGTTTCTTTCTTTCTTTTTCTTTCTTTCTTTCTTTCTTTCTTTCTTTCTTTCTTTCTTTCTTTCTGTATTTCTTTTTTCTCTCTTTCTTTCTTTCTCTCTTCTTTCTCTCTTCTTTCTTTCTTTCTTTCTTTCTTTCTTTCTTTCTTTCTTTCATAGCCTTCACACCCAGCATGGAAGCCAATGTCAGGCTTGAACTCACTACACTGAGATGAAGACATGAGCTGAGCTAAGGAGTTGGATGCTTAATGAACTGAGCCACCCAAGTGTCCCCAGACCAATTTCTAACTGAAATTTAGTCTTTATCTCCTTCCTTTGTGCCAAGTAGAATTGTCCGTTGTTTCTTGTATCCATGGCCCCCCTTCATATAAATTGCTTGCATCTTGAAACTGTCAAACAGTAAAAGAAAAGTTTACTCTGTTTTCCTTGAGAATGCTTTCCTGTTGAAACGATTGGATAGCATGTTAGGATTCTCCGGCGAAACAGAATTAATAGCATGATCTACAGGGTACATTTGCAGTGAGCAAGCTGGGGGCACAGCAGAGTTGATGGTTTAACTGTACTTAAAGTCCGGAGGTCAAAACCAGAAGAGCCAATGATATGATTCTCATGTGAAGGCAGGCAGCCTCCAGACCCAAGAAAAGCTGATGTTTTGGTTGAAGTCCTAAGGCAGAAAAAACACTGATGTTCCAGTTCAGAGGCAGCAGTGAGACAGGAACAACTTTCTCTTCCTAAAGGGATGGTCAGCTTTTTGCTTTATTCAGACCTTTAACTGATTGGACAAGGACCATGTAAATTAAGGAAGGAAATTCACTTTATTCGATCTATGGTTTAAAATGTTAATCTTATTTGGGTCACCTGGCCGCTCAGTCAGTTAAGCCTCCGACTCTTGATTTATGCTCAGGTCATGTCAGAATCTGTGCCGATAGCTCTGGAGCTTGCTTGGGATTCTTTTTCAATCTTTCTCTACCCTTCTCCTGCTCTCCCTCTCTCTCTCTCTTTCTCAAAATAAATAAAAACTTAAAAAAAAATTTTTAATGTTAATCTCATTCAAAAACACCATCACAGAAACATCCAGAATAACATTTGGCCAAATATCTAGGCATTCCATAGCCCAGGCAATTTGGCACATAAAATTAACTCTCGGAGGTGGCCGATCCTCAATTGGTTTTATTCTGAGATTTCCCAATGGCTTTGACAACCATATCTTTGTTTGGATTTATACCTGAAGGCAGAATTAGATTGCTGTTTTGTTAAAGATTTACTCAGCCTTACCATTTCCCTTTGGGGCTGAAAAGCAGTTGCCTCTTGGAAGGCTGCATTTTCTGAATTTATGTATTCTCTCTCTTCTCTTTTGTTCCTGTTTCCAGGATGACTAACAGCAAATGAAGCAACAGCAAGGAACAAAACCTACAAACATTCTAACCTCCAACTCTGTGTTCTAGTGCTACCAGTCTATTAAATAGATGATCTGCCTTCCACGTTTCTGCAGAATTACCTGTACCGCTATTATTATTTCCATTATTTCAAATCTCGATAACAGTTTATTTGGTTACATCTACTTGAATATCAAGCCAAGTGAAGTGACTTTGGGTTTGTTACATCCACATGACACGGCCTTTAATTTCTTTACCAGTCGGGATAAGATATGCTTATTCCTCACTCATATGACATGCCCTGTGCAAGCCATCTGATGCTGTGACCATGTCTTGTCACTCTGAGACCAAAACTGACAGAGCTACGTCATAGAGAACATGGAGACTCACCATGCAGTAAAGAAGAAAGTGGAAATTTTATAGTTTCTTAGTGCTTCTATTTGGAAGTGAAGTGTATCACTTCTCATATTATTTTTCATTTCTCTTATGTTTGCATTTTATCTATATATTTTTAAAGAAATTAATGTTAATTTATTCTTGAGAGAGAGAGACAAAGTGCAAGTGGGGAGGGGCAGAGAGAAAGTGAGACACAGAGTCTGAAGGAGGTTCCAGGCTCTGAGCTGTCAGCACAGAGCCTGACTAGGGGCCCAAACTCACAAAGCGATAGATCATGACCTGAGCTGAAGTCAGACGTTTAACCAACTGAGCCACCCAGGCACCCCTATGTACATATTAGTTTTAAGTTTATTTATATTTAGAGAGAGAGAGATAGAGAGCAAGGGAAGGGCAGAGAGACAAGGAAACAGAGAATTCCAAGCAGGATCTGCACTGTCAGCACAGAGCCCGACGTGGGGCTCCATCCTACAAACCCAGAGATCATGACCTGAGCCAAGATCGAATTGGACACTTAAATGACTGAGCCACCCAGGAGTCCCTATACATTTTTTAGTCAAAATAAGACTCATAATCTTGCCTATCCACTAATACTGCCAAAAAGTTCACTTTTCATGATTCTCTAAAATAGAGGAATACCAGAATATTTGTGAATTTCTTTATTGCCTACCAAAATAATTTTAGTAATTTATTAAAATCTTTCTTTCCCATAATATCACTAGTTGTCTTCAACAAAGTAAAAGTGGGACTGTCACACAGTAGTTTTCAAACTCTAGGACTTGACTCATCTGTGGGTAACAAAATCAGTTACTTAATTGTGTCTCAAGAGCATTTGTAAATGAAAAATTGATAGACTAGAATAGACCGAAACAGAATAAATCAAGAGTTCATCCCAGTCAAACAAAAGAATTTTTTGTAAAAAAAAAAAAAAAAAAGTAATAAGAATTCTTATTTTTATGCAAGAAAAAGAGCACTTTCATGTATAAATTTATAGATAGATCATATACATGCACATATATTAGTCCAAATATACATTTAATATTATTATTAAAATGTAAAACTATAATGCACATAAAAACTGTAGTTCACAGTCAAAAATGTTTAAAATCACAATTTCAGTGTATGCATTGAGACTGTGGCAGCTCAGGGTCTTATACTTTATACAGTTTTAGACAAACTTATGTACTGCACTGACATTTTACAAATCTCTTTCACATATATTTCATTTCACCCTTAAAACAGCCTTGTAAATATGCACAGTTATCCACAAAATGCAAAACTAAGTGTAAACAATATGGTGACGACCAAGGGCATAATTCGCAAATGGCAGGGTTAGGTCTCATCACAATTATGGTTTACAAACCTATTCTTTCTGCTACCGAATCACACTGCCAAAATCATTATGACATACAGTCTATTTTAGAATTTATTCTCCTTCCTGGATTCTAAGATTATCCCTTTATATTATTTACATATTGGAAATAATTACATATCTTAGAATGGATTTAATTACTTAAAATATAGATTCTGAACCAACCCAGTACTATATTATATCCTTTAACATTAGAAGACAAATAAAAGAGACATTACTGTCTTTTAAAAAAATTTGTTTATATTTATTTATTTTTGAGACAGAGAGAAACAGAGCATGAGTAGGGGAGGGGCAGAGAGAGAGGCAGGTATAGAATCGGAAGCAGGTTCCAGGCTCTGAGCTGTCAACACAGAAGCCCACCAGGGGTTTGAACCCACCAACCGTGAGAACATGACCTGAGCCGAAGTAGGATGCGTAACTGACTAAGCCCCCCAGGCACCCCGAAACTACTATCTTTCAAACTGCAGAATATTTTAGGTGGTTACAACTATCCCATATTAAGAACTTTGTTAGGCACTGGGTGTACAACAATAAATGATATACCTACCCTGAAGAAAATCAATGGGAATAAAGATACACAAAAATAAAAAACAATGCAATGTAAATGTACTGTTGTAGAAATATAGGCAGAATTCTAGAGAATATTAAGAACATAAGTTCTACGTGTGATCCCACGAGATATTAAGTAATGATAAGTTTGGCATGGAAATTTGAATCAAACCTTTGATAAATAACCAGAAAGACATATTAAGATGGGATTGAGAAGGTAGTAAATACATACCAATTTGAAAGAATAATTCATTTTCTTAGTAAACATTTATTTAAAACTAATTATATGCCAGTAGATAAAACATTAAGTATTTGGCATATGAAGATTAAAATAATGTCCTTCTTATTTTCAAAGACTTTATATTTAAATAGCAAAAAGTCAATGGAGTTCAAACAGTTGTTATGACAGAGAAAGAAGGGAACTGGTGATTTTAAAGGGTCTTTTTATGAATATTCTGAAAACCACTATAATATGGTATTTAAGATTATGAACCAGGCAACCAAATTTCTTAGACTCAAATTTTGGTGCTGTTCAAGAACAAGTTACTTTACCTTTCTGTATTTTAGTTTTCCTGTATGTAAAATAGTATCATAGTAGAATATGTTGTTTCTATCAGGATTTAAAAATGTATGTGTGTGTATGTGCATTCTTTTCTTACCGTGTTATAAACAACAGTATATAAGTAATGTCTATAATTATTATACTTCAAAGAATAAACTCTTGGTTTTGTTTTTACATTTTTTTTGAAACATTTTCTTTAGCAAGGGTCTACATAGTACTGAAGGGTTATTAGGAAGGGGATGACTGATTCAGCCAAATTAATTTTTCTAACCATTCATCTCTTGCTTCTTATTTTCCCTAACTCCTATTTCTTTGTTTTCTGAATGAATCATTGATTGGATATTATATCTTACTCAAAAGTGACAAAGTAACAATAATTAATTGGCCTAATTGTGTGGATGTGAGGCTAAAATACAAAAGTGCCACCACATTACACCCAAATGTACCTTGTAAGGCAAATATTGCTAATTGATATTTTAAAGTTTAACTTCTAGGAAGTTTTGGTTTCGCTGTGTTAGATAATATTGTATTTTTATTACATGTAGTTTATAGCCACTTCATTCAAATAATAAGCTATGTGTTCTGTATTAGGATGCCATGATTTTCATTACCATTTTGCAGTAGCAATCACACTAACCCAATAGTGGGTATAGTGGTTGGTTCTGACTTGAGTTTATGCAAACTCAGAACTTTCTTTGGTTATGACATATATACTTATGGTAATAGACCTTATTTTCAATGTGCTTTCTAGTCTATGAAACAATGTTATTTACGTTCTCTCATTTTATTTATCTCATAACAATTCTACGTAGTGTTTCTTGTCCATTCCAAAAGACAGTAAGCTTTTCCACTAAATATTTGAAAAGATTGCCATCGGCTCATGGTGGAAGAAAATAATCATAAATATACTAGTCTACACAATAAATGGTAAATGTGAATTATTTTGTTGTTGTTCACCTTGCCTTGTTGGCCTATGTTTTAAAGAAGTGTTTTGGTGAAAATAATTTAAAAACACATAAAAAAGAGGGAAGAAAAAACTTACTAAGAGAAGATAAAATAATTACGGAGGGTGGGGGAACGTTGATGTAGATCTTTGTGAACATCACAGCACTGTTGTGAAGGAAACTGAATCCTGCCGAGTGGATGATCCTATTCCAATTTCTTTTGCAAACTTAAAATATAGAGGGAAAAGTTCAACCAACCTTTTTGGCTGTTTATTTATATATTTATTTATTTAGAGAGAGCGAGAGAGGGAGAGAATGAGCACAGTGGACGAGGGGCAGAGAGAGAGAGGGAGAGAGAGAATCTAAGGCAGGCCCAAGGCTCAGAACACAGCTTGATGCAAGGCTCAATCCTAGGACCATGAGATCATGACCTGAGACAAAATCAAGAGTCAGATGCTCAACCAACTAAGCCACCCAGGGAACCCAGGAGAAATTCTTTTTCTTTTTTTTAATCTTTATTTGTTTTTGAAAGAAAGACAGAGTGTGATCAGAGGAGGAGCTGAGGGGATGGAGACACAGAATCAGAAGCAGGCTGCAGGCCCTGAGCTGTCAGCACAGAGCCTGAGGCGGGGCCCGAACTCACGAACCGTAAGATCATGACCTGAGCTGAAGACGGACGCTTAACCGACTGAGCCACCCAGGTGCCCCAGGAGAAATTCTGAATAAAGAAATGTGGAATAATAAAACACAGACAATCTGAAATGAACATCTGAGATAATTCAAAATCTTTTTAGGCATAATTAAATTTATCTAATTTTCAGTTGGGTTACTAAGTCAACAGATGTTAGCAAAATATTGAAATAAGGTATGAACTTCAGATATTCAAGTTTCTATGATTTCTAACTGAAAATAAATATATTTCTGTTTGCATTTTCCCTATGTGAAATTTAGATACTTCTAGTCAAAATCTATATACTAAGAGGGATATCTAGGTCATGCAAGAAGAGAGCAACATTATAGAAATCAACAATATAATACAGACACAATATAATCCAGATAATATCTATCTAACATAGATACTGTCAGGCTTCATCAGGCTCTTGGTTATATAACCCTACTACTGTAGTCATATCTAAAATAATAAATCATATTACTCCAGTTTTACAGATGTGTAAGAGTCATTTATTATTTTTATATAAAAGCCCATAGTTATTAAGTGTTGGAGGCAAGACCTCAAATCATTCTTCGAGTTCAAACTATTACCTCTTACATGCAGTGATCTTAAGGCAGAAAGTTGATGGAAAATTATATAGGATTTGAGAGATAAAAAGTGGTCTATAAATCATATGACTCAATCCTTAAAACTTAGAGATGAGGAAACAAAAGTTTATCAAGTTTGAGAGAGTTGTTTAATAATGGAAGCAGGAAAAATCTTATGTCTCCTAATACAATATCTACTAAATAAAAATTTATATTTACAGATGGGTATGTAAAGATATCAATTAATAAAACTAAACTCATTAAAAGTAAATTTAAACCGACCTGTAGAGGTGCCTGCGTGGCTCAGTCAGTTAAGCATCTGACTTGATCTCGGCTCAGGTCATGATCCTAGGAATGTGAGATCAAGCCCCCCATCAGGCTTTGCACTGACAGCATGAAACCTGCTTGGAATTCTCTCTCCTCATCTTTTTGCCCCTCTCCCACTCATCCTCTCTTTTTCTCTTCCTCTCTCTCTCAAAATAAATAAAATGAAAAAATAAAAATAAGGGATACCTGGGTGGTTCAATTGGTTGAGTGTGCAACATGTTTTTTTATGTTTATTTATCTGAGGCGGGGCAGAGGGAGAGGGAGACACAGAATCCGAAAGCAGGCTCCAGGCTCTGAGCTGTGAGCAAAGAGCCCGACGCCGGACTCAAACTCATGAACTGTGAGGCCCTGACCTGAGCTGAAGTTGGACACTTAACCAACTGAGCCACCCAGATGCCCATCATGTGTTTTAATTTAGGCTAGAACTAGGGTCTGCATATTGAGGATCTCAGCTCCAACTCTCCGCTCTTTCTGTAAATGGCATTTTATTCAAACACAGCTATACCTACTTGTTAGGTATTGGCTATGCTACTTTTATACTCAGAGAGAACTGAGTAGTTATGACACATTGTACATGTCAGTCATACAGCCTAAAATACTAACTATTGAGACCACTAGGAAAAGTTGCCACTGCCCTAAAGCAGGAGATTCTGTAATGTTAGAATTCCCTGAATCATGGCTTCTGTTTACAATTCCAAGACGTTTCTAAACTCTTGTTGGCGTATTATCAAACAAATAGAAAGCAGAAAATTTTGTCATGGAGTGTGTGTGTGTGTGTGTGTGTGTGTGCACGTGTGAAGGAATAATCCCTTTTATGCAGTTCCACTAAGGATTTAATAACTTTGGTCTTGGGAATCAGAGCATGAAAGTGACAATCAAGATAAATATATAATATGAAATATATATGTAATTGTATAATCTAGGTAGCATAGAACAGATTGTGCTTCTAAATTTATACAGGTTAGCAGTAGAAGATGTTATGTTGAATTTATGAACTCAATGATATATACTTGTTTGCAGACAACCACATATATTTCATATTTATTAAGCTCATGTTATCCCATAAGCATAATTAATAAATCATTTGCCAGATTGACTTCAAATATGTTATTTTTTTCCTTTGACTATGGCCACATTTTGTCATGACCGTGTCCTGATCTGTTGCTGTGGTATAATATTCACAGAGTCTGGCATGTGTAGGCTATAGCCTGATTTGTTCTATTTTAATGATGTGCATTAAATTGCCCTAGTGCACCTTGACTTCTTACAATCAATAAACATGATTAATACATCTAAAAATGACAGTGTGTTTTAAAAATAGCACTATAAGTCACTGTTTAGGTTGAATATATCTTATGAAATTAGCAGGTGAGTATTTTCTGTAGCTGATGATTAAGGTTGCTATTCTGAGAAAGTGACAACATATAAATATATCTGGGGGAAGAAGGTACGGATATTTTTTTTCCAATTAATGTCTGTACATCTTGATCCTTCTGTTTACATGACAGATAGCCAGCGTGGGCCTCATTTGTAAGAATGACCTATTTTGAAAGTATGATTAAAGAAAAACTGATCTAAGAACCAGTCTTGAAGGCTGGCCTTTCATTTGCTCACAACATACAGAGGTGGCTCTTACCCTAAAAACAATAAACCCCCCAAATCCCATTTGTGACCTTCTTATTGTTGGAATAATGAATTTTCCCAAATATTTATGCCCTTTTGATCAATAATGCAAATGCTCTAGAAAGTAAGCAGAAAATGTCTCCATTCATTTTTATATGTGACATTTAATAACAAAGTATCATATTTTCTTTGTAATAGTGAAAACAGTAAACCTATAAAATCCCTCTAAAAATAACACGATTGCCCTCCTGTCTTCCTTAATACTGCATTTGTATATGATGTTGGGGAACTTTAGTTACTCCTCAGAAGTATTAGTTTCATCATTAATTACATGCAGTGTATTCCATTATCCACTGGATTCTGTTGGAGGTTCATAGTCTAAATTGTGCATGTGTCATTCTTATTACCACCCATATTCAAATACCAAGTAGAAGAGACCTAAGTGATTAATATACTAAATACAGCAGTAAATACTCAGAAAACATTTCTTAAGCACCCTTAATACGAAAAGCATCCAAGGAAGTAATTGGATGGAGAATGAGAAAGGTTTCTGTTTGCTGATTCACTTGTTTCCATCTTCCCAGGGTGTACTACATTGACCAGTTCAGTCAAGATATCTAATTTAAAGTATTATTAGAATGTATTGAGTTGGTCCTTAGGATGGAAACAATCTTATAAGAAAATTTCAAAAATTAGGGACCCTAAGGGCGCCTGGGTGGCTCAGTTCGTTGAACATCCGTCTTGGGCTCAGGTCATGATCTCGGCTCATGAGTTCCGGCCCCGCGTCGGGCTCTGTGCTGACCACTCAGAGCCTGGAGCCTGGTTCAGATTCTGTGTCTCACTCTCTGCCCCTCCCCTGTTCATATTCTGTCTCTCTCTGCCTCAAAAATAAATAAACTTTAAAACAATTTAAAAACTTGGGGTGCCTGAGTTGCTCAGTCAGTTATGCATCTGACTTCAGTTCAGGCCATGGTCTCATGGTTGGTGAGTTTGAGCCCCATGTCATGATCTGTGCTGTCAGCAGGGAGTCTGCTTTGGATCCAATGTCTCCCTCTCTCTTCGCCCCTCCCCCACTGTCTCTCAAAAATAAATAAATAAATAAATGAATAAACAAACAAACATTTAAAAATTAAAATTTTAAACAGGAAGAATGGATGACAAATTTAGTAATTCTGAGATTGTTTAAGATTCTTTCTAATAAAAAATCAATAAAAGTAGATAAAAATGAAACTTTAAGAAGACGGGTGCTTATTTATTTTCCCTTAAGATTTTTCTCTAAGTATAAACAGAATGAGGAGTTTTTAACAGGAAATGCTTAATTCAAGCTATTTTGTTTTGGTTTTTAGTGATGGAATATAACATAAGAATTATGTATGCTAGGAGATATTCTACAAAATAAAAATCAGAACCAAGCTTTTAAAAGACTTTTTTTTGACAAAGGTGACAGTGCTAACAAATGGAATTAGAATTTAGTATGGATCAAGATAAGGTCCCATATTTCAGGCAAGAATAAAAGACCTGTAAAGACTGGTTACCAAAGGTTTTCATTCACTGCAATCTACACCATTCTACAAATACAGTAGTGGTCATAAAGTCAAAGCAGCCTAGGTTGGATAATAGAAGTCTAGGTTTCATAACAATTGAAGCGCAGCTTCTGAAATCGTATTTTGACTATGTGTTTATTTATAAAGCTAATTTGCGAAACTGCATGTTGTCGGATAAACATATCCAGGAGAATAGAAATCTAAAGCCTTTGTATTAAGTTAATGAAATGAAACTACCTGCAGCATCAGGAAAAAAAAAAAAAACCTGAAAACTACCATCCTTAAATGAAATTGTCAGTTCACAACCTTAGGAGGTGCCCATGAAATCTGAAACTGGCACTTCCCCCACCCTGAACACGAAATGTAAGAAGAAAGAGAAGAAAGTTGCAGAGCCCTGCAAAATGGTAAGGAGGCAGTTTCAATAAGCAATGGGTCTTACATAAGAGGTTAGTTTTGGGGGCACCTGGCTGGTTCAGTTGGTTGAGCCTCCGACTCTGGCTCAGGTCATCATGGTTCATGACTGAGTGCCATGTCGGGCTAGCTGTTGTCAGCCTGTCAGCACACAGCCTGCTTGGGATCCTCTGTCCCCCTCTCTCTACCCCTCCTCCACTTGAACTCTCTTAAAAAATAAAAAATAAAAAATAAAAAATAAAGAGGCTTGTTTTTGTGGGCTGCAACATGATGTCTCCTCATCCACCCTCCAGAATCTTAAAAGTTTACATAGAATGCTTAAATGAGATCCATCCCATATTCGGCCCAGATGATCTCAGAACACCATACTCTCGGAGGGCCATGTCCTTGGAAAGGCTGCTAGTGCAAGAATATATACTGAATGTAGGTTTCAAGGACTGGAGAGAGGGTGAGGAACCTCCGATTGGCTTCCCTGCTCCAAGGTAAACCTCAAGTCATGTCTTCTCACGATATCTTCAAACAGCAATCTTCATATATTTAAAGGATTGCCCCATGAGAAAGATAGATCCCTACTGTTTTGGGATTACTAGGATCAGGGGGATGAAGTTGCTGAAGGTAGGAACAGTTTTGCAATAAAGCGAAAAATCACCAATTGAGACATGTCAGCTTGTGGGAAAATGGTCTCAGTTATGTAGCACAGGCAATTATTATTACACTAAATATATGCTTTACTGAATGCCCTCTGACATTTCTTCTGAATTCTATGATTGATTTTGACTAAACATGGTATTGTTTGGTTAAGGTGAGTATATTGCAAACAATTGCCTCATGTTCATTCTTTGTCAGAGAAATTCAAAATCTTGCGTTTTTCTTTGTTTCCTTTTCTTTTTCAAAACAGCCATAGGTAGTGGTATTATTAAGATAAATTAGAAAGATGGATAATCAAAGACAAACCCTTGACACTTATTCTAAGGTAAAAGATATGTTATATCTAGCATGAATTTTAGAGTGCCATTTACAGTCTTACGTATCAAATTGAACAAGAAGATGTCTTTGCATAGTCCCGTGACACGCAGCCTGCACGCTTGCATTGCTGTTATGTTTTGAATTTGCATCAGCCCTAAAAAAAATAACTACATAACAGTGTTAATCAAAATCTTGGCAATGATTTCACCTGACAAAATTAGGATTTGCACAACTACTATTTTCATGATATTGTATCTCTCACTGGTGGGCAACTATGATCACAAAGCAATAAAATAGATAGGAGATATTTATTTAGGAGGTTCTATCTTGGTTAGCTGTTTGATGCTTCATTGATAGCAAGTCATGATATTTCAATCTCCCAAAATGATCACTGGAGACTGTAATTTCATTTACTAATCAATTAAAATTTTCCCAAGAAATATGCTTCAGGGAAGATAATGTGGCCTTCTATCCACTGCATGTGCAGAGCTTTCTTGGGCCATAGGAGTTGGCTGGACCATGTCTTTTTTTGCTAAGGTGATATGTTTCTGAAATGAAAAGGTAGACATCCCTGTACTTGAGTAGCATCGCTTTGAGGACCCTTCATAAATATTTGGCTGTCGGAATTTTAACTCATGGTAGTATACCAATCCCAAGGGAAATACAACATCACAGTGGAGAAAAACCAATGCCAAGGGGAAATTATTCTGCTTCAAGTGTTAGAGTGTTTTTACTTCTAGTACTGTTCTTTACAATTTGGTAGGGCTCTAAATGGAATCTAACAAAGTTCCTGAGGTTGTATATTTTGGCAAAATTATCTGAAAGTGTACATGACTCAGAGTTACTTTTTTTTTTAAATTTTTTTTAAACATTTATTTATTTTTGAGACAGAGCATGAACGGGGGGAGGGCCAGAGAGAGAGGGAGACACAGAATCTGAAGCAGGCTCCAGGCTCTGAGCTGTCAGCACAGAGCCCGACGCGGGGCTCGAACTCACTGACCTTGAGATCGTGACCTGAGCGAAGTCAGACGCTCAACCGACTGAGCCACCCAGGTGCCCCGACTCAGATTTACTTTTATAAAATTTTTCATGTTTTTGAATTCATTTTTGAGAGACACACAGGGATAGGGTGTGAGCCGGGGAAGGGCAGAGACAGAGGGAGACACAGAATCTGAAGCAGGCTCTGGGCTATATGAGCCGTCAGCACAGAGCCTGACATGACTCTCGAACCTACGGTGAGATCATGAGGTGAGCTGAAGTCAGACACTTAACTGACTAAGCCACCCAGGTGCCCCTGGATCAAATTTACTTCTAAAGTGATGTTTGCAGTCTCAGATTTATCAAGATTCTGATGTTTGAAATGACAGTTGTGTATCCCTAGTCACTGAAGAAGACAAGAGTGGTAAAAATTATTAATGAAACTTCATCTTTTACTAGTTATTTATAAAGTATTTTAGTTTTCACGCTTTCATTTTATAGGTTGCTCTGTAATCATTTACCATGGAAAAAAATCCTGTTTTTTAATTTTTTTTAATGTTTATTTATTTTTGAAAGAGAGAGAGAGAGAGAAAGAGAGAGTGCAAGAGGGGGAGGGGCAGAGAGAGAGGGAGACACAGAATCCGAGGCAGGCTCCAGGCTCCCAGCTGTCAGCACAGAGCCCAACATGGGGCTAGAACCTATGAACCGTCAGATCACGATCCTAGCCAAAGTCTGACACTAATCCTTTGAACCACCCAGGTGCCCCATGCAAAAAATCTTATAAAACTATGAAGCAAGTGGAAAGGGAGACAATGTGTAGTAAGAAAAATATAAGTAAATTACATTTTCTTATTTTTTCATTGGAGGAGTCTGCAAGTGTTTCAGTGTCTGTAAGTGTGTAAGAATAGTATTCTCCTGCTACATTAGGAAAGTGTAAATTAAAATAAATATTTCAGAAATTATTAAATCTATGTCCTGCATGCAGAAAAACTATTATACATATCATATTCAACTATGTGTGTATATATATGTGTGTGTGTGTGTGTGTGTGTGTGTATTCTATTACATAATATGATAATATAATGTATAATATATAGTAGATGTACAGTAGATATATAGAATATACTATAATATAATAGGCATATTATGACATATAATTTAGGAAGCAAATTTTGAAAAAGTAAAGTGAATCCTGTAAATGTTCAAATAAAAGCAGCAAAAATATTTAAAATTTCGAAAACAAATAATTATTGGGCACTTGGTTAACATCAGAAATTATGCTAGGCACCCACTGCACAAAAGTGCATAAAATTCATATGCCCACTTTAGGAAGGTTTCAAACTGGAGATCAAATAACAAACAAAAACGTAAACACAAAACTATTTGGTTCATGCCATGACTGTAGGCGTTAAAGTGTGCTTTAAGAGCACTGGATAAGGACATCTGACCAGACTGGAGAAAGTAAAAGGGTAGTCACTGAACACATGTTAGAAATACTAGTACAAAACTGTAGCATAAAGATCACTTTATGTTTGAGTTTGACGATACTTTATGGAATGATCAAGACTGTTGGTTAAGCGTCCAACTCTTGGTTTCGGTTCAGGTCACAAGTCACGGTTTCCTGAGTTCAAGCCCCAAGTCAGTCTTTGCCCTGACAGCGCAGAGTCTGCTTGGGATTCTCTCTCTCTCCTCTCTGTCTGCCCCTCCCCTGCTCAGTTGTCTCTATCTCTGTCAAATTAATGAACTCACTTAAAAATGTTTAATAAAAAAAAATAATAAGGTCAGGTTTACAGAGATGAGTAGGACCCAGATCCTAGAGTCTGATCATCTGAATCTGCAATGGTTTCTATTCTCTTAAAATTACTAAAGGCATTTCTTTCCTAAAGGGAGAAGTTCATTCTGTTTTCCCTGTGTCCTGTGATCATGCCCCAAATATTGACTCCTACTAATTTCTATCTGATAACTTAGGTCTCCGTGCTCCGTGTTCAATTCTAATTGATTTCTAATCTTCACCTTAAGCCGATTTTTCAAGTCTCTGTTTTCAAAAAGAAATGGTATCTGCAAACTAAATCAGTATACTAATTATTCGTCCATTTTACTGATGAAAATATCGAACAATATGCCTTTTATAAGATCTGTAGAACATTCTCATCTTTTTAGGCCAGTTAGAACAAACAATAATGGTGATGGACTGATGAAGCAATAGAAACAAATGCCAAAATATGGTTTAATGAAAACATATGCCATATGTGTTATCATTGGCCTATATAGCTATTATTCCAAAAATATCACACATTTTTATAAAGCAATGCTGTGTAAATACAAATCACGTTATTTTGGTTTCACCTTATTTATAGGACTTCAGATTATCTGAAATTTTAGCGCTGGTATTTTTATAAAATCTATATTCTTTACATGCAGTATTAGAAGAGAACATATGACTTATTTTCCAGTCTTTGACAAACCATGAGTTCAATTGCTTCTGGGACTCCAGCCAGGAGGATGGTGATATTCAAATAATGTTGTTTCCCTGTGTGATATTTATTATTCAATTAATTTTTTGATGCTTTCATCTCCTATGGGCAGGAGTAGTAAGAAATCCCTTAATTACTTTCTATTTCACATAGAGCTGCTTTGGGTAATCTTAGAAAACAGATTCTAATTAAGAAACTTAAAAAAAATAGCTAAATTCTACCTATGCTCTTTAGCCACTGTTGAAAATTTGGGTCAGCAAACCACTAGTGATGATAAAATTATTCAAGAGTTTGTTTCAATTTCTTTCAGTTTTATCATTTTTAAGCTTTTTATTTTTAGGCTTGTAATTTAAGACCATGATAATGAAATTTTTAATTTCTTCCAATGAATGTAATGGCTATGACCTTTCTTAGGTATGCTGGTCCATTTGTGATATCAATGATTACAGACACAGGTTAATCAGAATTTTTCCTTTTTAAAAATAAAACCATTTTGATCACAACGAATTGATTTTGTTGAATATTGAGTTTATCTGATCCGATCTCTGCAAAAGTTTCCCCAATGAAGTTATCGATACGATCACCATTAGTGCACAAATGCTTAATATCACTGTTTTGAAAGTTTAAAATTAAGTTTAATTTTTCATTTTGTACTAAAGAGGTTAAGGTTACTCAGATTCATATAGTTGAAAGAATTCACAGCGCTTGTTAAAGCATGCTCACATAAGGATTTAACAAAGGCAAATAATGAGATGCGGCAAGAGGAGACTTCAGGCAAATTTGGGAAGGTCTGAGAGACATAAGGCACACTCCTCAGGGGCCTTCTTATTCTCACAAGGACTCTACTCTTGAAACGGAACCACCATTTGCGTAATGAATTTAACTTGGAGACAACTCAAGGAGGCAGACATTCCTTGTGGGGGGTTTATGTAGCCTAGACAGTCATGTAGCCTAGACAAGAAGGGAACATAAGCATGAATGGCACAGTTTGTCGGGACTCCGCAAGAATACATACCCTCAGACTCGATGATTTATTAGAAGAACTCATAGGACTCAGATAAGCTGCCATGCTTATGGTATTAATACACTATTGCTACAGTTAAAGCATAAAGACTAAAACAAGCAAATAGAAAAGGCACATTGGGGCCAAGTCTGAGGAAACCAAGGACAAATTGCCAGGTATCCTCTCCCAGTGGAATTGCTCAGGCATGTGTAAATTCTCTCAACAAGGATGTGTGACAACACGTGCAAAGTGTTCCCAAACAGGAAAGCTCATCTGAGGCTGGGTCATTGGGGTCAGTCACTTATGCCTGCACTGCCTGCATGCTTGACCTCAGCTGGTGGGACTCTAGCCAGCAAGCAAAAATCAGGCATTTACCATAGATAATATTATTAGTATCAACTATCTGATCAAATTAGTACTCCATGCCCCAAAGGCCACAGGCATGGAACAGAAACACTCTTATTAGGCAAAATATTTCAAGGGCTTACAGCTCATCTCCCAGAGGGCAGGCCTGGGCCCATTGCAAAGATAGACCTCTCTTGGGAATGTTCAGGACTGGAGCAACCAGGGTCTGCTGGGTTCAATCTTTTTTCAGTAAATCATTTTCAAAGTAAAATAAAGAACTAGAGAATGGATTGATATATTAAAAACAGGTTAAAAGACAAATTAATGTATTTCAATTCAGGAGTTTTGTTTGAAACATTATACAAATACCTAACAATAGCTGTGTGTGTGTGTGTGCGTGTGTATGTGTGTGACATTTACGAAGCAATTAACATTCGTAGCACTAGATTTTTTAAGCATATTAATGATAATAATAATAATAATGTTATATAACAAGACCTTATTCTGTATATTTGCATGAAGAAATCTTTAGAAATTTAATTAAATAAGATATCTATATTTTATTCAAATCATTTGAAGTTAGGGAAGATGAGAGTATAAATGAAGCAGTTTTTGCCATGATATAATTGTTATAACTGAGTGATACATGAAGCTTCATTTTCCTCTGCCATAATAACATGTCTAAATATTCACATGTAAAAATATATTTAAATAATTAGGAAGATAAATGGGTAATTAAAAATAATTCAATAGTTTGAATGGGTACTGGGTAGACTAGTGGATTGTTGCTAATCTTGTTAGATATGATACAGTTAATATAATGTAAAAATTTATATTTAAGACCCATTGCAAGGTATTCTGACTTGAAATAACAAGAGGGTAAGACTAGATGAAGCAAATGTAAAAATATTGGTAGTTATTGGGTGCTGGCGTGTACATAGGAATCTATTCATAATTTAATTTTATGTATATGCATGTGTCTGAGTATGTGTGTGCGTTGTGTGTGTTAAATGAATAAAATCAAGGAAATTTGACACTATTGAATGTCTAGCTTACAATCTATTATTATGCTTAATGCATGTTTTGGATCTATGGGTTTTTATTCCCTTTCATTCATGTCAGGAATATTTGGAGCGATAAAATGTTAGCTTCCTGAAATCTGTCTTCTGTGTGCAGGCATATTAAAATACCCCCTTCTTTTCTTTATTTATTATTTTCCTATACTCCCAGTACTTTTCTGTATTTTGCAAGTCTGTTCTCACATGTGGGTATATCCCAAGATTTTGTCAGCATGTATTTTCTGAATGTATTTCTTAAGAATTTGGTTTTTTCTTCCAGATATCCTTCCTGTATTCTTTCTCTAATTTTTCAACCTTCCTTTTAGTCTTTTTTACACTTATTAGCCAGTAGTAACCTACGTTCAATATGGATGAAACTGATCTAATCACATCACATTTTAAACCAGGGGTTCATCATGATCTCATTAATTTTCATCATGAAACTACGTTTCTCTGGGTTTCCTTGGCTCTAAAATATATAGTTATAATTTGACTCATTCTTATTCCTCACTTACAGTGTATCTAATTAATCAGTAGCTAATATTGTTTCAACCTTTATTTTGCTCCTTCTTTGTCTCTTACTTTACTCCACATTTTCAGCCTCTTACCAATAGATCATTTTAGTCCCATATTAATTAATACGTTGATTGATAGATTTTTTCTACGTGTCACTTACCTAAGTATCTAATTCAACATGCTTTTCACCCTTGTACTGAGACCTAATGCCTCCACAGGTGCTCCTTTTCAGCAAAAAATGCAAATTCCTTTGCATCTCAGGTAGTATCTTCAACCATTTGTCCCTGATGGGCTTTTCACCACACCATCCTGACCAGCCCTGATCCTATCACAGGTTACTCAATATTGTTTCCTTGGTGTGTGCTTTTATTACCTTTTCTTGTAGCCTCTAAATTTGAATATACATGAAGGCAATAGAAGTGAAAAGAAGGTTATAAAATACCAAGAGCTTCATATCCCTGTCAAGGAAGGATTGGAGTTTGCTGCCTTTGAGGTCATCGTATTTTGCTGTTGTGAGAGCAAGTGAATGCTGGATTATGAAGGATGATTAAAATAAGATTTGGGTTCTACACTCCACTGCCCTCTGCCAGATACATATTTTTGTCACTTGTCTTTTAGCTCAATGAGTTTTCTTTCCTTGCCTTTTTTCTCTCTTGGTAGACTAGTCCCCATCTTTTAACTGCAAGTGTTGGATGAGCATCTCCCAAGAATTCTGGCTAGTATTCCCTTTTATATTCTTGTTACTTAGACACCTTTGTCACTTGGCCCTTATTCTATTTTTGAAAAACATTAGGATAAAATAAACTGAAAAAGTAAATGGAACACAAAACCAGAAAAAAATGCTAAAAATGTTTACTATTTCCTTAGTCCTTTAGACTATTTCCATCCTCATTACTATGTTTAATAATAAAACTGTCATTTGTGTGCCAATGTTATTGGGGTTTTTATACTACCTAATCTTGTTTTATTCTTATCTTTTACCTTTAATAAGTCAAAATTATAGGCTCACATCCAGAAAATCAGGGGTTTTTTTTTAACGTTTATTTATTTTGAGAGAGAGAGACAGAGTGCCAGTGGTGGAGGGACCGAGAGAGAGGGAGACACAGAATCCGAAGCAGGCTCCAGGCTCTGAGCTGTCAGCACAGAGCCTGATTCAGGACTCAAATTCACAAACCCTGAGATCATGACTTGAACTGAAGTCAGACTCAACTGAATGAGCCGTCCAGCGCTCCTCACATCCAGAAAATTTTAATTACTGAAGATCTGCCTTCACCCACAATCTCCTGATATAAACACTCGTGTGTATCTATAGTATCTCATTCAATAATTCAAAATGTAAATGCCTTGAATATGCATAAATACATCTAGTGTTCTTTTTATGAACATAGTGCACTCATATTTTTCTGATAAAAAGTTGAAGTTGAAAGAATCCTCTTCTGTGTCCAATGATATTTACTTTTTTCTAAATCTTATTCTTTTTCTATACATTTCAGGAGATGATACATATAAAAATTCTTTTCTGATGATAAAACCAGCAGTATCTGACAGAAAGTCTGCCAGCAATGGCACGACAGAAAAACTCATCGTGTAGTAACTTGTGTGTTTTGCATTACGGAGCTGTATAGCAAAATAAGGTGCAAAGTATTCTATAATCTTAGTATTTTTTAATATACTTGGAAAAATGTATTAAGTATATTTGAATACCATGGGTCCTACAGTTGTTTATAGTTAGCTAATCTCAGCACATATAAATTCATATCTGTAGTCCAAAAAAAAAAAATCCTAACTTTCAAATCACATAGAACAGAGCAATAATTAGAAACACAATCATCACATCAAATGTATTTCCAAAGCAAATTACGTTAATTAAGTAATTTGCTGAGTACAATGATTTTTACAAGTTCTTTTACTCTAGTTTAGCTATTAATCTCTGATTTTAACAAATACAATTATTGAGCACTAGTATTTAAAAATATCTAGTTTAAAGAGCTCTCTGGGTAAAAGAACGTACTTAGAAAATACTGGAGAAAAACGTGCTATGTGATTCCCTTTTTCCTGTCTTTTATGTATATATGTGTATATAAGTCATATATACTATATGTGAAACATTATGTATTTAAGAATATATATATATATCCATATTTATACATGTATAAAAATACATTTGATTCAGCTGGTAAATAGGGTAGCATGCTTCCTAATCGGAAGGCCTGGATCTACAATCCTCACTTTAATCCCCATATTATAATATCAATATTGTTCCTTTTACAGTAACTCTTTGAGATAAAATTCATGGAAGAAAACCATCAAAACGCTTGAATATCTGAAAATGCCCCAATTACAGGGTTCATTTGTTTATTTTTTCTGGTTAATGTGTCCTTAGAAGAGCATTTACCTTAATCTTCAGGTGTTGTTGTTTATCAACATATCTCTGAGTCCAGTTTTCCAAAATTTCGTGGAAAGTTTCCAGGGAGTGCATCTTTTATTTTTTCTTCATTCATCAATTGTTTGAGATCTTAATGATCCCCATTCATTTTCCTTACTTCTGCAACAAAACCTTTTTATTTATTTGTTTCCTCATGTAAGTAATCTGTTTTTAGAATTATTAGTTGCATGTTAGCTGCCCTCACAGGATTCTTTATTTTATATATTTAAAAAAATGTTTCTGCCATTAGGTACTGACTTCTGGAGATTTTTGCCCAACTACTTCAAAACCTCTTATAATTTTTAATTTATTTTGTTATGGTTTAATTTGCCAAATGCCCCATTTTATTTTAATTTTTGTGCTAGTTTATTATTTCATAACTTTCTGCTCTTTTTTTTTCTTTTCAATTTTTTATTTAAATTCTAGTTAGTTAACCTACAGTGCAATCTTAGTTTTAGGAATAGATTTAGTGATTTATCACTTACATATAACACCCAGTGCTGATCCCACTAAGTGCCCTCCTCAGTCCCCATCACTCCTCCAGCCCATCCTCCCACCCATGTCTCCTCCAGCAACCCTCAGTTTGTTCTCTAGAGTAAAAAGTCTGGTTTATGATTTTCCTACCCCCCCCAACATGTTCATCTGTTTTATTTCTTATTCTCTGTGACCATTGTGGGGCTTGAATTCCTGACTTGCATGCTTTTCCAACTGGACCAGCAGGTGCCCCCATAACTTTCTAGTCTTGATTCACAGAGCAATACAATGGTTTCTACAATATTTTTCCTTCCATTTCTTACATTGTTTCAATTCTTTCCGAATTCCTTTCAGCTTTCTTCTATTTTGTTCTTTTCTTTTAGATGAAGTTTACTTGAATATGTGGAGATTCCTGTATAAACATAAAAACTTACTAAATACTAAAAACGCATTGGAAGCCCTAGTGAAAACAAAAATCTTTTTACTGATATGGATGGGGAAGTCCAACTACAGTGTAAGTTAACAGTCTTTGCTTTTTTTAGTCTGTCTGGTAATTTTAAAAGGTGGGAAATTATGGGAATGTTAGGATCACGCCAATTAGAATGTAGTGTAGAACTTAGCCATGATTTAGTTACGCCTTACTTCCCCCAATGTGCCTCTCCACTGTTAAATGGGAATAATAACTAGAAGGATCTGTATCTTGATAACACATCATCATTCTTCCTGAAGTGGTAAATATACCACTTTGAGGAATAATCAGTTCTCTCCTATATCAGTACTTGTGCATCTCAAGAGAAATTACATGAGAAAACCTTTAATGATGAACAAATATGATCAATGACACATCATAATTATACTTCTGCATTGAATGAATAAAACTTAAGTGTATAAAATGTATTTTCAAACATTTCCAAAGATTAATTTAAAATGAAAAAAATTAATTGGTTTACAGATTGTGAAGTTTGATGTTATCACAAGCGAATTTCTCAATACTCAATATACATGTAATGAGTTTCATTAACAATAGTAGATATAAATCTATATATCAAATAGTCTTAATTCTTTGAGATTTAGATCCTAGAAGATCACAACTGCTTTTAGCTTGTAGAGAGACTGATTATGAACTCCTAGTTAAGTATAGAAATATCAGTTCCGCCAATGTCTTATTTTCATTTGTAAGTATATAAACAGTTTATTTATAAGTTTATTTTTTAAATGACCTTTGCATTTTATTGAGTTTGCTTTAGGTTAGTTTAGAACAGATGGCGTAATACATATTAATACCGGAGATAACACTAAATAACACTGGAAGAACTCCCATGCTTCTCTCAAGTTGTTTTGAATACTTTATCTCAAATGCAATTGTATGAAATACACGTTATGTGGAGTCATCAGTGCCAATCCATGTATTAAATGTTGAAAATATTACTTGATTTATTTTTAATATTAAATGGCCAGAAATATTAATAGTATTCCTCTTGCATCCTAATGGATCACCTTGTATACCCTTTGGTGCACATCACTATGAAGTCCACAACCCCAAAAATGTTCACTTAGGGGTGTGTATTGACCACATATGAGACTTCTTCTACATGTTTTAGGCAGCATTCTTGTTCACCAGTAAAGGAAATAGGGGACTGACAATTTACAAAAATTCATAATAATTATTATTATATCCACAGCCTATTATTATACTCATTGCCCTAGGAACAAAAAATATGTGTATACTTTGAAAGCACCCATGGCTATATAAATATACAACTGGAAATTATCATGCATTGGATATGGTTTGGTAAACTGGCTATAGTAAGCATTAATTATGAATATGAAATATAGTTTTAATATTAATTCTTAGATTATAGAAAAATCTAAGGGCATGGCTTTCATAATTGAGAAATATTGGCCATATGACCATGTTCTTTAGCTAATGTCTCCATTTTCTCGTGTAATTTCCATTAAGGAAACAGGATATTTCCATAATTATAATTAATCTTGAAATGTAATCAAAGTAATCAAAATATTGTACTGGTTCCTCAGTAGATTGTTTTTATTATTACATTGTGTTTTAAAGGAAGTATTGGCCAAATATCAGAATCCTTGCTGTCTGCTGAGACCTTAATTTCTTGATTTCATTTTTAAGGCCGGGACTAAAATGTTCAAAACTGTGGAGGCAGATTTGTTTATCCACTGTTTTCTTTTCTTCTCAACCTAATAATGAATATTAATAAATCCCCTATATCAGTTTAGAAATCCCTTAAAAACAAAGCAAAAGATCCCTCTTTTAAGTTTTGTTTTGTTTTGTTTTTTTTATGACCGAGGAGGACTAATTTCCTGCTTCATGTAATTTTTGTATCAGAGAACCAGGGAAAATGTTTCAACTGTTCAGATTCAAGCTTTAGTGATACAATTCAATCATAGATTCTCCCTATTAAAAAGATTGACAGGGATGACAATAATTATGTTTTGTTTCTCTAATCACAAAACAATGGGAAATTGATCTGGCTGTAGATCAAGTCATGAAGAATGAAGAAAGAGACATCTTATTTCCTACAAAATTGATATTCATGTAAATTATATTTCTTCACTCATGCCTTGTGTTGACATAATTCCATAATGTCTTTTCCCATTTCCAGAAGAAAAAAGTACTGTCATGTGACAACGAATCAGAAGTCTTGACTTGAAAGACAAGATTTCTTGGGAATTCCTTGGTTAGCACTGCAGCTGGTGTGTTAATTTGTATCAAAGAATTAACAAAAAATCATCTTTAAATCTTTCCCTTTTTAAATTTGATCTCCTCTGTTCATGTAGAATTGTGTAGGTCACTGTCAGTATATACACATGAGTAAAGCCCAATACGTTTTTTTTTTTTTAATAATCTAATATTTTGTGTATGTAATCACATTTTGTTGTGAATCACTTTCAGAGCTTTTGGTAGAAATATTGGACAAAGACAAAAATACTTTGACACAATAAGTATGTTTATAAAATAGAAAAAAAAAAGGACATTATCAGATGTAGAGAAGATATATGTAAAACATGCCCACGGTACTGAAAAGAAAGAAATGATCTAAAGAGTTTGTCTTTTACTGCTGAATAAAGGAAACAGAAATATCATTATCATAGCTCATTACTAATAGGTAAATATGTGAGCAAGGTAGGAATTTACAAATATTACGTGTACAAAGAGGGAATAAATACAATAACGAGGCTAAGATTCACAGTCATGGATGTGATGGAGTGAATTTTCCTGTAGGACATAAATATAGCATGTTTGTTTTTTAAGCATATACGTATTGTGGTATTTGGTGAAAAGCAAAGAAGAATATCTAGCAAGACACCAATTTGTGAAAATGTAGTAAAGAGACCTTATTTTCCCTTTTATGATTTTGAAGCATTTTATACAAAGGCAATGTATAGAACTTTCTACCATATACTATGAATAAATTACTTGATGTAGATTTTATTTTATTTTATTTTAAATTTTTTTAATGTTTATTTATTTTTGAGACAGAGACACAGCATGAATGGGGGAGGGTCGGAGAGAGAGGGAGACACAGAATCTGAAACAGGCTCCAGGCTCCTAGCTGTCAGCACAGAGCCGGATGCCCGGCTTGAACTCACGGACTGCGAGATCATGACCTGAGCCGAAGTCCGACGCTTAACTGGCTGAGCCACCCAGGCGCCCCTAGATTTTATTTTTTAAAATCCTCTATGTAGCTCTACCTACCAAAAATATTCTGCTGTGCCTTAGTATATGAAGATTGTGACTTTTTTTCATTCCCTATACATAGTGATATTTGAATAATGAATATGGATGAGAAAAGATATTTGAAAATGATAGCACTAACTTGAACTGTATTATGTGTTGTTTGAGGTACACAGATTTAATGCAAAATATGCTCCAGAAAATTAAAATGCAACATTGTTTGCTAGAAATGTTTTCCTTTTTTAGTTGTCAAATATAGGACAAGAGGTCCTATTAAGACAAATTTCAAAAGAATAATTTAAAACGGGCTTACTGCTTTTGTGTAAGATGGCTATCAAATTATTTGATTCGGAAGCTTTAATTTTAAAACTGAAAATATTCGTTGATGAAAAATTTTCTCAGATTTTAACAACATATACTTATTAGTGTACTTATTTAGCGTTTGTATTTTTAAAATAGTTTTTAGTATTTGTGTTTGAGGTTACATTCAACTATATCTAATGTGGTGCCCTCAATTTTCAAAATAATACTAAGAGAGCTTATATAAATAATGAGTTATGGGAAATAAAGGTATTTATTATAGGATATGTTGTTCAAAGTCATCTAGTCCGATTTCATGTTATAGATGAAGTTTCTACAGAAGTTCAATAATTTGCTTAGGTCCGAGAATTAAGTGTTAACCTCAATATAAAATCAAGATAACTTATTTCTAACCTAGTGCTCTTTCTAAAACAATAAATACGATCAAATGGTAATAAAACAACAATAAGAATACAAGAACACAACAATAAAAATAATCTCTAAGGTAGTGTTTATTGTTCAGTATGAGGAAATCCGAGTATTTAATGTTTGTATTAGCTCGCATACATTTAAGTATTGTTTGTATCTTAATTTTAATAATAAGGGTGACCTGCTGGGCCTTATTTTACAAGAACATATATTTATTTTTGTTTATAAAGTGAAGGTTTGAAAATTTTTTTTGTTTGTTTTGTAAAAAACAAATGAGCCAGCTTAGACTAATAGTGTGTTACAAGAAGTATAAGATTGAAAATGCACTTGAACTAGAGGCAAAAATTTACTTTTTATAAATAAGTATAGAAAATGGTATAAAATAAAAATAAAATAAAATTTTCAATGCAACTTGTTAATCTTGCCTAACTAGCTGTGAACCACAGGCAAGTTACATAGGAGATTTTCATTTTTCCCAATCTCAAAGTTTCTGAATCTGTGCAAACTATTTTTGTAATATAATTACATACCTTTGTCTCTAAAAATATATGACTTTGGACAAAAGTGTTAGTAAGAAGGGAAATGTGTTCAGTGTTGTGTATAAAACAAATAAAATGGATTTTGATTTAGTGTGTTTTTCTAATATCCATCTTAAGTTTGATATCATACAAATAGAATCTAACATACTATAATTTATCATTAAATGTTTTTAAGGATCAGGTGAGGAAAGCATTCTCATGAGCAAACCTAGAATTAGAACAAGTCTGGTTTTTTATATGTTTTAGCATGACATTTAAAGAAGAATTCCTTCTGTCAAAAAGAACTTGCACAGAAATAGATTCAATAAAATATGCCTATATGGAATTAGGACTCCTCTTGTCTTCCATTAATCTAATTCACTTTATTGTACAAAGTTCTCTTATAAATGCATCTGTGCACTGTGGAAATGTCACTGAATGTAATAGAGGAAATTCCTGGGAGATTTATCATGGGATGTAATTTTTAAATTACCCATATTGTTGTGCTGGACAGGATCGCAGATGAAACTTATTTGAAATCACTGGTTCTTAGATGATCTTGAAAAGCTTAAAAGGTCACCAGACTCCCCATTGTGACTGAAAGTTAAAACATTAGTTAAAATGCTCCAGAGAAAAATTTAACCAAGATATAATCATTCCTATGTTTTAATGTGTAATATTTTTGCCTTCTGCTATAATATTTTCAAGTGTAAGTCCCAGCTTACTATTTTTTTAATTAACAATGTATATTGTAGAATAAAGATGAGTATGTATGAATTGATAGGCTTAAACAAATTACAAGTGCTGAGTCCAAAATGTTGATTCATTGAATATTGATGAAGAGACAATGTCCCTGCCCTCTGAGATGTCAATTAAAGTGAATAAGTAAGAGCATGTGAATGGTTTCTAATATACATGAGAGTGATACAAACAGTTTTAACAATTTTATTGAACTACAGACATATAAACTGATGAAATTACAACTGGAGATTATGTATATTTGTATATACGTACACACACGTGTGGCTGGTGAATTTATTTACACAGCGAAACCTTAAAAGTCAAGCTTTCACTTCCTTAAGTAAGAATGCAAATCAAGATTTCCGGCAATGCAAAAGTCAGCCCAAGAAATAAGTAAAACACTAAGTGATATCCCCAGAACAGCCAAGTCTCTGCTGAAAGAGGCTTTCAATGAAATTTAGTGAAAAACTTGGACGTTATTAAAGACATTTCATAAGTTTTAGTTTTCCAAATTGTATTCAGTTATGATATATTTATAAGAACTTAATTTTTAATTTAATTGTATATTATTAAATTTTATTAACTAATTATTAAGTTTAGAATTCACAAGAAATTTAACAGAGCTTGGGTAGAAAGTACCAGAATAAGAAACGGACAAGATGTTTAAAATAAAACTGAAAATATCATTCAATAAAAAATAAAGTACGCTGCTATGGTGCCAACTTGCACTCTTCTCTCCCCAAATTGGACGCCGTTTGAAACCTATTTGCTTTTGAAGATTGCTGAATAAATAAATAGATGAGCCACAGTATCCAATGTCCAGAGGGAATAAAAAAAGAATGCACTGCTGTATTTAAGATAAATCTCATTTAAATGAATGATGTCATATACATGGTTACTAACTTTGCATTTACTTTCACACTCAGTTAAGTCTTATAGAGTAATGTGTCATTTGGAACCCTCCACCCAATAGAAAACCAGTGGTGTTTGCAAATTATAAAGAAAATAAAAAAAGAGGTTCATTATTCATATTTTACCAGAAAGTACATATTTTCATATAAAAGTATTGTCAAAACATTGAGTTTTCACTATGATGCATTTTTAAAGAAGTCTAATTGTCTGAAAATAACAAAGTCAGAAACGAATAATAATAACATAAGAAAAATTGCAAATAGCATGCAGAAAATTTTATTAGTAAAAAATGTAACAAGCACTGTACAATAGTGTTGGAAAATATTTGGAGATTTAATGTTTTTATAGTTGAACTAATTAAAATACAATGAAACTATCCTTAAATGTTTCTAAGAATGGCTTTTATTATACATATTTGAGAACATGGGTGGCCAAAGTCTACTTTCTTTCCAAATTCCTTAACAGTGTAAAGCAGAAGGATTTATATTGTTTTATAGGTTCCTTTGTAATCTTCTCCACTATAATTTCCCTTAGAAAACAAACATTAAAATTATCAAACTGATTATTCATATTAGGAAATTAAAAACATTGTCTATACTCAAAAACCCTTCCAATGTTCTATTAAACCCTGTTTGTTTTAGGTTTGATTCACAATCCAGTAGTGGAAAATGGAAGTGGAGACATTTAAGAGAGAAACAGTCACAGGAAAGAATATCCAATGGAATAAAGACAGTCTCTTCAACAAATGGTGCTGGGAAACTGGATAGCAACATGCAGAAAAATGAACCTGGACCACTTTCTTACACCATACACAAAAATAAACTCAAAATGGATGAAAGACCTAAACGTAAGACAGGAAGCGATCAAAATCCTAGAGCAGAAAGCAGGAAAAAACCTCTTTGACCTTGGTTCCAGCTACTTCTTACTCAACACGTCTCCAGAGGCAAAGGAAACAAAAGTAAAACTGAATTATTGGGACCTCATCAAAATAGAAATCTTCTGCACAGTGAAGGAAACAATCAGCAAAACTAAAAGGGAAATGACAGAATAGGAGAAGATATTTGCAAGTGACATATCGTATAAAGGGTTAGTATCCAAAATCTATAAAGAACTTATCAAACTCAACACCCCAAAACAAATAATCCAATGAAGAAATGGGAAAAAGACATTCTTTTCAAAAGAAGACATTCAGATGGCTAACAGACACATGAAAAAATGTTCAATATCACTCATCATTAGGGAAATACAAATCAAAACCACAATGAGATACAACCTCACAACAGTCAGAATGGCTAAAATTAACAACTCAGGCAACACTAGATGTTGGCGAGGATAGACAAAGGGAAACTCTTTTGCATCATTGGTGGGAATGGAAACTGGTGCAGCCATTTTGGAAAACAGTATGAAGGCTCCTCAAAAAATTAAAAGTTGAGCTACGTTATGACCCAGCAATGGCACTACTAGGTTTTAGCCGAAGGATATAGATATGCTATTTCAAAGGGGCACCTGCACCCCAATGTTTACAACAGACTATCGACAATAGCCAATGTATGGAAAGAGTCCATCAACAGATAAATGGATAAAGAGGATGTGGTATATATATACAATGGAATGTTGCTTGGCAATCAAAAAAATGAAATCTTGCCATTTGCAACAACATGGGTGGAACTAGAATGTGTAATGCTGAACGAAATTAGTCAGAGAAAGACAAATATCATATGACTTCACTCAAATGTGGAATATAATACACAAAACAGATGAACATAGGGGATGGGGAAGCAAAAATAATATTAAAGACAGGGAGGGGGACAAAACATAAGAGACTCAAATATAGAGAACAAACTGAGGGTTGCTGGATGGGTTGTGGGTGGGGGGGATGTGCTAAATAGGCAAGGGGTGTGAAAGAAGACACTTGTTGGGATAAACACTGGATGTTATATGTAGGGGGATGAATCACTGGATTCTACTCTTGAAATCATTATTGCACTATATGCTAACTAACTTGGATGTAAATTAAAAAAATAAAATTAAAATTAAAAAAGCACATACACATGAGAGAGAGAGAGAGAGAGAGATTCATGTAAAGGCAATTCATCACATTACTTTTGTCTATTTATTTTGATTACCATGTGGGGTAGCAATCCTCTTTTTAATGTGGAAATATAACAGATAAACTTATACTCATTCCTTTTATTTCAAGGATCTATAGTCTCTATTGTAAACTTGAAATTTCTTCCATAATATCCTTGTGTCCTTATCCTTATTCTCTAGATTTACTACGTCTTCATTTCCTTTTTTTGTTTATGAAAAATTACTAAAGCTAAGAACACCAAAACCTTGGAGAGAATTTCAGTTACCAGATTTATTTTTATGTTTAGGTCTCAGATTTATTTTTATGTTTAGGATCAAGAAATCTGGCTTACCCAAGCCATTGCTGTTAGGGCAAGGGAAACCAAACAATACAACCTAAGTGCATCACTTATAAATACATCTAAGACTTGCTTTGCTCTGCCTAGAAATTGTTCATTCTCAATCTCAAGTTTACATTTCTATATCTATAGCTACATTCATCTCTTCATTCATAATAAAGATTCAGTTCGTTTATTTGCCTAGAACTTTGATACCAAAGTAAGACACATGAAAACAAAACAAAACTCAAAACTTTGAAATGGTAGGGCTATGAGGAATTTTGGATGTTTATTTTATGTAGGATGAAACCAGTAGTGAAAGTGTTATATGATCCCCCGCCCCCAGGGGATAAAATTATTCTTAGTGTTTGTATGACAGCAAATACCTTTTTACTCCCTTTATGTGGTCCATTCTTTTGGGCTATAAACATTCTCTTTACAAATAATAAGAGCACTTTTAATGTTTTATACATTATTATGAATGTTTAGTGGTTTTGATTCATTTGCCTTTCATGACAACATTGTGATCATGCCAACTTCGCCAGTGAAGAACTCATGAAACTAGATCTTACAAGACTTTCTCAAGATCACACAGAAAGTGATAATGGGAACTCAGAGCCAGATATTTTATCATTAGGTTATGTTCCTGCTCTTTTGCTGGTAATTTTTAAAACTGAGAGTTAGACTTTTATACAAAAAAAAAAATAATAATCTGATCTCCAGTTTAATGGCAGAATGGCTGGCAATACAATCTTTCTTTCTCAAAAGGCAGTATTTTCTTGCAAACGTTATAGGATCGGAAAAGCATAAGACAGCAGCACTGATGTCAGTATTCTGAGAGAGTGAATATACAAATGAACAATTGCCAGGACACATAAAAATAGAACTCTCACCCACAAGCTGTAGCAACGAACCCCAGAAACCAACTAATTATTTACAGCAACCAGCCTAGTAGCTAAGTTGGTTGTCTGTAAGTAAGACTTGTAGGAATTCAGACTGTTATCTCTAGTTATGAGTCCAAATAACCTCTGCAACAATCAACTCATAAAGGCCACGATTTGATTGATAACTGACAGCTTCCCTGATTTTTGTCTGTATTTCCAACTTAGGCGCAAGCAGAGAAAGCCAAATATGTACCTTTGGCCAATCATATAGGAAACCCCCCTTCTAATTAGTTTGCTTATAGCTTCTCCATGCCAACAGCCTCCAACTTGGGCATATCTCAAGCCTCTCTTCCCACCAATAAAACTTTAGTACTCTTCTGCCTGCCTTTGAGTCTCTGCCAAAACACAAATGAAGACGTGACTCACGGCAAGTTCTGAATAAGTAGACTTTCCTTGTTCCATTTGTCCAGTGTTTATTTCCACAATCCTGTAATATTTTGAACCTGACTTGACCTTACGTGCTTTGGTAACGTTGATCCAGATTATGCTATAATTCACACTATTCTTTCTCTATGTGATAACACATGTCAGACCACATTTGTTGCCTTTGTTTCTAGTAGGTGTGTGTGTGTGTGTGTGTGTGTGTGTGTGTATGTGTGTGTGTGTGTGCATGTTTTGCAGGGATGGAACAAACAGGATTGTCATGTGTGGGGGGACTGTCAATGAACTTATGTTGAGGCAATTAAACACTAGATGCAATAGTAGGAAATCAGAGCAGTTGCTAACTACTGTTGTCTGTGACAACTAGTTTCCTTGTGCAATTTTTTTAAATTTAATTTCATCCTCAGATCCATTTTCCCCTCCCACACATAACTCCTGTTCAACACAGCATAAAACTCAAAATTTCTGTACCACAACACTCAGTAATTTGGGAGAAGAATCTTCCAAATTTGATCAATTACTTTTCTCATTTGTGGATGCCCTCTTTGAGGTAAAAATTTTTATTAACCTCTCATTTTTCCAATGGCCCTTAAATTGTAGGAACACAGCCACGATGCTGTATTTCTTTGATTCTGGGAATGTTTGTGGAACAGAAGGCAAAAAATGACTTGAATTCAATGGCTCTATATTTACAGTATACATAGAAATTTGAAGATTTTTAAATGTTTTTTATTTATTCTTGAAAGAGAGAGAGAGAGAGAGAGAAAGAGAGAGAGAGAGAGAGAGAGAAACAGAGCATGAGCGGGGGAGGAGCAGAGCAAGAGGGGGACACAGAATCCGAAGCAGGCTTCAGGCTCCGAGCTGTCAGCACAGAGCCCAACGCGGGGCTCGAACTCACGAACCGCAAGATCATGACCTGAGCTGAAGTCAGACACTTAACTGACTGAGACATCCAGGCACCCCTAAATTTGAAGATATTTTCATTGATGGCTTGGACAGGGAGATTGCAAAGTTTGCCTTTATGAGTGGTGCAGGTGATAGAATAGTTTTTCATGACTTTAGGAAAGGAATCTTCCAATCCGGAAACAATTGTCGTAGAAACAATTGGAGCACGGGAAAGAAGGTAGTCTGGTCATCTACAACTCTGTGGCAGACAATATGGCTTTATAGAGGGTTTGTGGTATACATACACACAGAACTAAAGACAACACATACACAGTCTTCTGCACTAGTTATATTACTCAGTTATCAGTAACCAACTGAAGGCATAATAAAGACAGCAGAAAATCTGATGTGGTACATAAAAGGTCTGTTTTATTGCCTTGCTTTACCTTCTTCCTATCCGCTGGTCTTCAGTTGTTTTAACACCTAATTCCGGTCAGCTAAAATTCTCACTACAATAAAGGTTTGTTTCATAGTTGAAGAATTTCCTCTGCTTTCTTTTTCTTCAGAAAGAATCCCGATTCTTGACTGCTGCTTCAGCACTTTCCTCCAGTTACAGTGAGATAGATTATCAGGATCTTGTTAGATGAGCTGTCAAGAATGAGCCCTCGTTCGGCAAATAAATCTTAGGGGCCAAAATGACAAAGATTGCTCCCCAAAAAAACTTCAGGAGGGATTCAGGAATTTTCAGCACAAATTAATTATAACAGAAAACCATAGTTATCTAAGAAACACATAATTCAAGGCATTTAATTTTGGAAAATGACAGTTGTATCATGAAATGGGAAAATACTTTGGAGAATGTTTGTGACATTTACAATTTCTTTCTGACAAAACCGGATTATTTCTAAGTAATGTACATTTTACTTCAGAACCTTTATACAGCTCAATAAAGCCTTTGATATTTTTTTTTTTGAAAATGGGCTTCCCTTGTATTTAACTTAGTCTGAAATGGTTTTCTTTTGACTGTATTTATAAAAGTAAATTCTAACTAATAAAAGAGAATCCTCACAAAGTGAGATCTGCCTTTAGTCAGAGCATAAAAATCAAAGTCTCAAATGGATCTGGCAGAGGTGATTCTACTTGTTTTATTGAAGACGTTTGTAAATAAAATTAATGATAGCAGCAAATTTAACTTCAGTACGAACGCGAACAGCAACGTGTACTTTTCTCTACTGCAGCAGAAACAAGCCACAGTCGATCTATGAAAAGAAAGGTTACCAGCACTGAGTTTGCCATGATCGTCTCCAAGTCTAGCGTGTGAATTCAACGGAAATAATCCCTAAACACAGCCACTCCACACACATTTACATTTATGGGATTCCAGCCTAGCTCTGCATTTGAAAGAGGCAATCTAAACATGTTCTCAGTGGATAAGAATAAGCCCTGAAGAGCTACTCTTTCAACTTTATATTTTTCCACAGAAACTAGACTTCAAAGATACTCTGAAAACACCATAAAGTCTCAAACTACAGTGCCCGCAACCTTCGCACATGGTTACCATTGACATCAATCAGAATTCTATGTGCATGGACTGAGGGCAAAGCCTAACCTTTTATATGGTCGACAATATGTTTGAAATGACTACAAAAATGTCTGAAACTTCAAACACTGTGCTGACTTTATACTTTGAAAGGACACTTGGTTTTAAGAACTCAACAACTATCTAAATATGCTGGGTTTTACTACTTTAATTTCAAATATTAAAAACTTTAGGGGATTTTTCTTAATAATTTGAAGGTCAAAATTAAGTTAACTGAAAACATCAAAAATGGTGAAGCGCTTTATGGTGGCTCTCACATATCTTTATATTGAGTTATTTCTGCAGAGTATTGATTTATTGAGTATCTAATAATAGCAAGCGGAAGTTGCCATCCAGCCATTTGGGAAAACCAAACCCACCGAGTAAAACTTCATTGGTAATTACACATGTAAAAACAGAACCAAAAACCATGTATAATTTATCAGGAGATATTTACAAAATAAACCTAACATTTTAAGTGCCATTAGCTAGTCATATTTATGTCTAAGCTTCATGAGATTTTAGTGCCTTTGGTTCCCCATATTGTAGGTCTGTGCTTAGTCATCAGATGCTGTAAATCTCTCAGGTAGAGCTGTAGGGCATTTTTAGCGCTGTTCTGATCCCTGGAATGATGTGGAATTACCTCTCTGTGTCTAAATATAAGGATTTAAGAATTCGTTTTAAAACATCTTTCTCATTGTTTCCCCCAGATCATGGAATTTTACATTTAATACTTTATGTAGGCTTAAAGGACTTTTCCGTCTCTAAAATCTACTGTTAAAATTGCCAAGTGTTACTTTGAAATGTATAATACTAAGCTGCTATGAAATCTCAATACTGACATTAATGGGTTGAAAGGAAAGAAAAAAGTTATCTGGAAATCAATGATGTCTTTTCAAATAGGATATAAAGACAGGGGGCATAGAAAATGTTGGAAGTAGAAAAAGTAGGGGGAAATAGAAATACAAGATCTCCAAATGGGCTTTAACTGCTTTACTCTTTTTCATCCTAACTATTCATCACATTAAAATTTGACCCTAGAATATTGACGTGGGCTCTCCTGTTATTTAGTTTTCTAACTGAGAAAACAAACTGCATAATATATTGACTTTTTATGTCGGGTTACAGTCCATGAACAAGTCAACATAGGATTCAGGAAACAGGTTAGTCAAATCTGGAGGAAAGTGAGATTTTGGAAAAAGACTTATCAGGAAAGCCTTGTTTCCCAGAGGAAAAATAAATATTTAAATAACATTTTCAGGGGACAGTTTTTCTAACAGAAAATAAAAAGAAAGATCCATCTCAGGACGGCCACAGAAAATTACCTAATAGTAAGTATAAATACAGTTTCAGGCATACAGCTAAAGCAGCTTTGTGGAATCTCTGCTAGGCAGGATTTTTTTTTTTTTTTTTTTTTTTTTGAGAGAGACAGAGAGAACACAGGTGGGGGAGAGGGACAGGGGGAGAGAGAAAGAATCTTAAGCAGGCTCCACACCCAGGGAGGGTGGAGCCCCACTTGGGGGCTGATCTCAAGTCCTGAGTCAAAATTAAGAGTTGGCCACTTAACCTACTGAGCCACGGGGCACGCCAGCTATGCAAGGTTTTTAACTCTTTTAGTATCTAAAATTTGGAAAGTCCTAAGAGAGAGGATTAGCAGCTGGATCAGTGGGGGGTTGGGGGGTACACTGATGAAGCATACATTTCCCAGTGGTACTGAAGTGTTTTGTTTTTCAAAAACTGGTTTCATCTTTATTGTGTGCTACAGTGAATATCAGGTCCCACTACACGTTTAACCATTTTACTTGGTGTAAGATTTCTACGTGTAAATCTAAGCATATATAATCAAAGAGATCTCCTGTTCTTTTCCATCTGTTCTCACACTGCTACTCAGGTCAGCAACATTCTGTATCAGACATGGTCTGGACTGAATGTTTGTGTCCTCCCCAAATTCATAGGTTTGATGCCCTATTGTGATGGTATTTGGATGTGGGGTCTTTCATTAGGTAGTTAGGAGGTAGTTAGGCCATGGGGGTGGAGCCCTTATGCTGAATATCTATAGTTTTTATAGGCCAAGGTTTAAGTCAAGTAGAGAATAAGGCTCAGAGAAGCCTGACTAGGGTTTGGTCAGGGAGACAACCTTTGTCTATGTGCATTACACCCAGGGCTACCATTGGGCTTATTTTTATGCAATACATTTAAATCTTCATTTTCTCAACTCTTATCAAGACACTGTAGGGATGCAGGGCAAGCTGCTCCAAAATGCGCCACTTTGGTATTTTGATTATTACAAAAAATTTTTTTAATGCATATTTATTTTTGAGAGGGAGAGAGAAAGACAGAGCGCCAGCAGGGGAGAGGCAGAGGGAGAGAGAGACACAGAATCTGTAGAGGGTTCTAGGCTCTGAGCTGTCAGCACAGAGCCCAATGCGGGGCTGTAATTCACTAGCTGTGAGATCATGACCTGAGCTGAAGTCGAGCACTCAACTGACTGAGCCACCCAGGTGCCCAGGTATTTTGATTAGTTTAAACAAAAGTTACTTAAGAGACAGGGTATGCAAAAAGGACATTCAGAGCTTCCTCTGTCCCCCTAAAAGCAAGAAATAAGTTGCCCATGTGAAAGGTACCCTCTATGTACAAGGAGTTAAAGTGACATCCTAATCGCCAGAAATAGAAAATTCAGAGTTGAGAAGTCGGTATGGATAAACCTTATTACTTTTCCCTGATTTACTACCTCAGCCCAAATTCTGTTTAGATTTCGTTACTACCTGAAGCGTCCAAAAATTAAGTTTTCTTTGCCCTGTCGATTCATCACGGATTTATTTTCTCTCTTTTTACAAGTATAAAAACTGCCTGAAAGAGAACAACCACCGCCATTTTGACCTCAGTTTGTACTTTCTAATTGGTTAAGTTCTTCTTTCCAGTATATCTCTTACCTCAGGCAAAAGACCCAGCGGGCAAGTCACCCCCTGATGGGAACCGAAACTCTACCTCCTCAGGCAGTAGGGACCTACCGTCCTGAGCCAGCAAGACCCCAAGATAATGATCAACCTGACCCTCATCATTGTACCCACTGACCTTTGTCCCGCATTTTCCTTACATAAACCTGGAAGAATTTTCAGCACATTGGAGACCATCTTTGAGACGCTTGGTCTGCCATCTTCCTGGTGTTGGCCTCACTGAAATGAATTATTTTCTTATTTTGCTGCCACCGGTCTTTCTGACTGTGGATTTTGTCAGCAGTGAGTGGCCAACCTGGTCTATTTGGGACCCCTGGAGCCAGGTGCTTTTGCACCCCTGCTTCCCGGAGACATGATTACCGTTGGTCATGTCTTTAGGTCTCAATTTCATTATTGGACTTCCACGTGCACACAATACAACTTTGTGGTTTCTTCTCCTGTTAACTTATCTCAGGTAAATTTAATTCTTAGTCCTGCTAGAAGACCTTGAAGGGTGAAGAAAGAATTTTTCCCTCCCTACACATTGCTTAAAAAAATTCTCTAAGAGTACCTGCCGTAAGTTAATAAGAAATAAGATGGGACCTATGATAAAGAGATAATTTTTCTTGTATTTTTTTGTGAATTATCATTGTTATTAGGTGAGGTTTATGATTTATCCTTTATGATTGTTTAGTTTGTTTCATAAATGGGATTTTCAGTATCCATTTGTGTTTTATAGTATATATGAATTTTTGTGCATCGATGAATAAGTGAGTACTCATGAAATGCTTCAAAACTGGTACTTTGTATTTAAAAGTTATAATTTAGATTCAAATATAATTGTTTCACAATTTTATAATAGTTACAACATTCCAGAGCATGCATTGTTTTACAGAGCAAGGTCTTAATTTAGATTTCCCCAAAGGCAGATGCCTTTGTACCATATTTGTAAGGTAATCCCAGTAAGCCTGGTCTGATAGGTAAGCGGGGAAGTGCGATAAGGCAGGGAAGGAAGCAGCCTTTAGACTGAGACATAAATACTAGAGTCCACTGCATGTAGAGAAAACATATTCGGGAGATGCCCAGGATTGGCTGAGTATATAAGGAGTGAGAGCTGAGAGTATCTTCCTCGCTCTATCTTATTTTAGAGATATATCTTTTATAGATTTTATCTTATAAGATCTATTATGAAGCGTTCATATTTCACACATATGTGAGGCACCATTTTCACTACGCAAAGTTTGTAATGAGAAAATGAGACAAAATGGTCAGGAAAGTATCAGATGTAAGGGCTGATTTAAGACAGACGAAGAACGATCTACTAACTGATGTTGCTTTATTTTTTTCATATGAACCCCAGACAAAGTGACATACATACAAAGTAAGAACTTGTTTGAAGCCAAAAAATGAAGATTGCAATATTTTGGTATATTCTCTTTAAACGAAAATTTTAGATATTCAGAGATAATGCATCTGAAGAGGAAACTGAATAACTGAAATTGCTAAATGCAATTAGGTGATGATTACTGGAATAAAAAGCTAGCACTGTTAGCATTGCGTGTTACCAGGCAGCAAGAACTAGATAATGCCAGTGTGAAAACGGACCCATTAACCTTCAGAATCTATTTAAATAGAGGCTGCATCTCTAATTGAGTTGAAATCGAAATAAACATTAAAGAAATTAGCTTTTAATATGTTTATTAATGTCAAAATGTCATTGCTTGTTTTTCCTTGTGTATTTTTATGAATTATTTTACGTACATTCCTGGTTATCATATATCATTCATCATATAAGAAGGCAATCAATGTGGAGAATTTAGAACTTGTTCTTAAGACAATTTTTTTTTTAATTGACTTTTTTACGGTATTGAGTCATACGATGATGATATTCCCAGGTTAGTTCTGTAGAATTGCTTTCTCCAGGGTTCGCTGAGTACTGTAAATGCCTGATTTAATATCCTGATTTAAAGAAAGCTGTTTATCTGTATAATGGATGCTTACTTGCTTAAGATTTTCTCTTTTTTTCTTTGAAGAATAATATGTAAATCACACACTATGATCATAAAACTTGAAAATATACATAGATATATATATATATATACATAATATAGATTATGTATTACTATAAAACATTGTGCTTTATATTAAATATTGTCCTCTTTGATAGGCTTCAAAACTATTCTTCAAAACTACTATGCTTCAAACTACTACTCTACAATATTTGAAACTATTTTTGTTATAATATATATTAGTATTTGCCATGACATAGATTAGCAAGATAAATATTCAAAACACATGGATACATAGAACAAGTTTCTTATTTTTTCACAGTGCTGAATTCATGCCTGATATATACTCAAAAATTATTATTTTTAAAAAATGTTTGTTTATTTTTGAGAGAGAGAACACAGTGGGGGAGGGACAGAGATAGAGAGGAACAGAAGATCTGAAGTGGGCTCCACCCCGACAGCAGTGAGCCACATGCAGGGCTTGAAGTCACAGTGAGACCATGACCTGAGCTGACGTTGGACACTCAACCCTCTGAACCACCCAGGTGCTGCAATTCAAAAATTACTTTTGAAGTGAAATATGTTATAGGTATCTCTGTAGTCATTTTAACTTCAGATGAAAGAGTATTTTTTGTAATTATTTTTTCTGTAAATTTGATTCAGAGCCACCAAGTGGTAAATGATATGCGAGTTACCTTTACATTTAAAATAATGGCATTTCAAAAATGATATGCGAGTTACCTTTATATTTAAAATAATGGCATTTCAAAAATGCTTTAGTGTTATAGATGGATTTTGTCAAATGCTTTGTCTGACTTTATTTAAAAAAATCACTTTTTTTTTGTCTTTGTTAAATGAATCGATCTTATAACTTACTGTGATGTGGTAGGGTCCCCTCCCTAAGGAAAGAAGGAAAAAAATAAATAAAACCTCAAGGCAACCTTGCTATTCACTTCCTTGACAACATCCCTCAAGACCTTGTAACATGAGACCACTTAATCACACTACGTGTTTGTGTGTTACCATATATGGGAGACAAAGAAGTAAAAAATATATTTAAAAAAAAACCAAAAAAACTCCACCACGTGGCTCAATTCTTCGGGTAAAACCCAACCGAGCGGTGCTGGCAGGAATAAAATTGTTTCCTGGAACGAAAAGCCTTGGTATCATGCCTCTCTGCGTGAGGATCCTGCTACAGTGAATCCCTTGGATAAATTCCACTTGGTCATGCATTATCATTTTTATACTGTTGACTTCGAGTCGCTAAAGTGTTTAGGGGATGCCATTCTGTAGGTTTGCTTTTGCTTTTTGTAATCTTGTTATCTGGTTTTAGTGTCAGGATAATACTGGCTTCATAGAAATATTTTCTCTTTTTCATTCTCTAGAACCGGTACCATTCCTGTCTTAGATATTTCATAGAATTGACCACTCGACTAGGGCGGACATCTCAGCCTGGAGGTTTCCTTGTGAGAAGGATATTAACTACAAATTTAATAGATGTCTTACGTATAGGACTATTCATGTTATACATTTCTTCTTGAGGTATCTTCTGTAGTTTTGGTTTTTCAAGGAATTTGTTTCTTTCATAGAAGCAGTCACATTCATTGGCATAAAGTTGATTAGAATATTCCCTTTGTTATCTTTCTGAAATGGCTATAGAAATGTAAAGATGGATGAAAACTAAGACCAACACACAAGTGCTTCAGCTGAAGCAATTTTTCTCTTCCTCATTTTTGAAGCATCCGTCACCCCTTCACTTGTTTTTTTTTTTTCCTGTAGAATCCTTTGTTCTAGGAACTTGGTATTGATATTGACATTTTGCTGACCTCAAAGTATACTTAATAACAAGACTCAGATGGCCAGCACCAGTGCTAGTAATGAGACGACCCTGAAGACATGACTAACGCAGCTGGTAGCATGCACCATGTTCCTATCGAAACCATCCAGATCTTACATTTTTCTACAAAATCCTCATCCTTTTCCTCCACCAAGCTTAAAGGCTTGGATCATTAACCGGCTGCAGCCTCCTTTGTTGGCAAGGTAATGAATTATCTTCCTTCCTTATAACCAAACTCTAGCTTCATGTTACATACTTTGGCTCCCGAGCACAGGGGTCTGTTTTTGACACTTTTGATATTTATATAATCTGTAAAGAAAACGCCTGTCTCATTTCTGATATTGGTCATTTTCACGGTCTCTCCTTTTTCTTTCCTCTTCCTCTGATCATTCCATCTTGAGGTTTATTAACTTTAGTGATCTTTTCAAAGAATCAGCTTTCGGTTTCATTTATGTTGTCTATTGTTTTTCTGTTTTCGATTATCTTGATTTCCACTTTGATCTTTATGACCTCCTTTCTTTTACTTACTTCGTGTTTAACTTTTTCTTTCTTTTCTTTGCCAAGAGCTCTGCTAAGTTGGAGAGAGCTGAGCTGCGAGATGTTGGAGAGCCAATAAAAACCAGCTAAAATGTAAGGAACAGTCAAGCGCACATCCACTAACTCGTATCACAGTGACCTAACTGAGATGCCCTGGCTGGCTGTGCACCAGCACTGCTGTGGGTTGAGTAACTTTTCCCCCTGAGACCTGCCAGGAAACCTTTGTAATTGTTGCTGGGCCTGAAAAATCACACTTAAGTTTTTAACCAAAAGCTGCACTCCTTAGGTTCCCCTGACCCTATGTTCTTTAAGGTACAGGTTAAAGTTATTAATGGAACCTTGTTTGTTTCTAATAAAGCTATTTATTGTATGAATGCCCCCTTTATTGCCTCAGTGGCACCCACAAATGTATTATATTGTGTTTACTTTTTTTAAAAAAAGTTAGTTTATTTTGAGAAAGAGAGAGAGAAGAGGGAAGGGGCAGAGAGGGAGGGAAAGAGAGAGAGAATCCCAAGTAGGCTCCATGCCATCAGCACAAAGCTTGATGCGGGACTCAAACTCACAACCTTGAGATCATGATGTGAGCCGAAGTCAGACACTTAGCAAACAGAGCCGTACAGGCGCCCCTATTTTGTGATTACATTTTTATTCAGTACAGGATACTCTTATTTTCTATTTGATGTCTTCTTTGAGAAGAGATATTTCTTGTACTCATTTCTAGTTTAATTCTGTGTGGACAAAGGATATACTTTGAAAGACTTGAGTAATGTCAAATTTATGAGACCTGTTTTATGGCTCAGAATATAGCCTATCTTGTTAAATGTTCTATGTATATTTGCAACAAATTTGTAGTCAACTGGTGGTAGCTGCATGTTCTAGAACAATATTTTTTTTTAATGTTTATTATTTGGAGAGAGAGAGAGATAGAGCATGTGTGTGCATGTGGGAGAGAGACAGAAAGAGAGAGGGAATGAGAGAATCCCAAGCAGGCTCCATGCTGTCAGCACAGAGCCTGACATGGGGCTCAATTTCACAAACTGGGAGATCATGACCTGAGCCGAAATCAATAGTTGGATGCTTAACTGCCACTCAGGATCCCTTAGAACACTCTTAATTAATTCTAGTTGGTTGTTAATTGTGGTCACATTTTCTATATCTTTGCTGATTTTTAATCGAATCGCGCTATCAATTGTTAAAGGTGTGTATTTAATAGTCTATTTTTGTTGGTTCATTTATTTCTTTGGGGTTTTGGTAGGGTTTTATTTCTTGTATTATGAAACTGTTACTAGGGAGGTGAGCATTTACAGTTGTTAATTACTTACAAATCAACTGCTTTTGCAGATGCTATTTTAAATTTAAAATGGATTTAATTACCTAATTTTAAAATACTTTTAAATGATATTTAAAACATTCAAAGAATGCAGAGCTGAATAGTACTGAATGCTAGAATACACTTCTTGGTCTAAAATAGTGTCTTTTAATTTGATCATTGTTTCTTAATTTTAGGAATTCTTAAATTGAAAATGTGTTTCTATTAGTTTGACGCTGTTTTATGTTGGATTAATTTGACTTTGTTCTATTTTTTGTGTAAATGTCATTGTTTTGGGCTCCTTGAATTCCTTTGTGTTTCACTGTGATTACTACCATTTTTAAAAATAGACCTGTGTTTTGATGTGTAGAGTTATTCTTGTGGTCATAAATTTATTACTTCACAAAATATGTTGTTTGGTTTTAAAACTCCATTAGGTCTGTAGTTTCATTTTCATCTAATTACTTTGAATATTTTCACCAGTGTGGTTTTGTTTTACTATATTTGTGTTTGTTCTTTGAATATTAATACCACTTGAAAAAAGTTTTGAATTATGTTTTCTTCTGTATGATATATTAAAAACTCTTGGAATTTTTAATTTTGCTAAGATAATGGTTATTTAGCATTCTGGAATCGATTGGTTTAAGGACTGAGAATTTTTGTTACCTATTTACTTTTTTGGTTTCATAAGCAGAAACACTGAAAAATGGAGAAGAAAGTAATAAAACCATAGGCTATATTTATTAGAAAACTCAGTCTTTATTTTTCTTCTGAAATCTGATCAGGTATCCTTGAAATAAACTAATAGTGACAACCAGAGTTTTTGGTATTTTTCTTGAATTCATTGAATGGTCATGGATCCTTTACATACATGGTTTGGAGTCCAATATATTGATTGTTTCTTTCACTCACTGGTTTCTCCCAAGAAGTTATTCCCATTATTTCTCAATCTGGAAGAGAGAAGTATAAACTCTATTCTATTTCATTGTCAGAAAGCTGGGAACAATACTAAGAATTTTCTGGAGTTTGCTGTGCTGCTAGTCAACCTCTGTGGGTATACCAGTGGTTGGAAATGAGGCATCCCTATGCTGTGCTTTTCTACTTCGGGTCATCCATGTTTGCTCATTTGTTTGAATTTACAAAGAACATTATATAAGACGATGTCCCTTTATTTGTTGAGTTGGCAGTGATATTTTATCCCAGCTTTATTTTTCACTCATAATCCTAGATATCAGAGGAAAACTGTTCTTTGTAGTTTAATTCTGATAGCCTAATGTATTCATTTTTAGAAAAAGCTAAAAACCAATGGAGATTTTTTCTCTACTAGAATTAATACATACTTCACCTGCCCCTAAACCCACCATATGCACATAAGAGTAGAAAAAAGAGTGAAAACACACACCTTCCATTTGGTTAATACTAGAATAGTGGTCAGAGGACATCTTTACTTGAGGATTTCAAATTCAAACCTTGTTAGCTGAAAAAGTATTATGGTTCATTTGCAGTATGTGTCAGAATAGAAAATAACCAATATTAAGTCATCTTTTAAATTAGAATATTAAACATTAGAAAGGTCCAGTTAGAATCTTAGTTTGCCAAAATGGTGTTACACTAATGTATCCTTTTCAAACATTAAGTTTCAGGCTAAGATGCAACTATTCCATATTACCAAATAACCTAACAAAATATTATTAATAAAATTAAGACATGTAATAATTGTAGTTAAACTTTAATATGTATTGAGTGAAAAGTTAAGTTATGCTATGGGGACCTCTTTGGATATTCATAAATCCAGGAAAAATGTCGGTAAGTTATGACCTTGTTCTTTTCTATCCCTAACCTCAAATGTGTATAATAGTTTACTTATTGATAGTAAATCACTATTATTTTTTCTAATAATCAGAGAAAAATACACTATTAGGTAGTTTATTTCTAAAAAAGAAAGGAAATATTTTGCAATACAAGTCTTTGTTACTTTTAATATAACACTAATCCTCATTCACAAAAGATTAAAATTATTCTATATATGTTAAATTTTCATGAACATAACATGATTAGTTTGTGTTTTGTTTTAATGCTAAACAAAGATTTAGGGACACCTGGGTTGCTCAGTTGGTTAAGTACCTACCTCTTGATTTTGGCTCAGGCCAAGATCTCACGGTTTGTAGGATCAAGTCCCATGTCAGGGGCTGAGCCCTTTGTCAGAGCAGAGTCTATTTGGGATTCTCTCTTTCCCTCCCTCTCTGTCCCCCCTCCACTCATTCTCTCCCCCCAAAAACTAAATAAATAAACATTAAAAAAAAAAACTTAGACCAAATAACGATTATGTTTCTGCAAAATAACTTTTTCACTTTCTCAGATATGCTATTTACCAAGCAAAAGTTTTATATTCATGCTTTATTTTTTTTGGATAAGCAGAGGACCCAAGGAACCCATTACGGATGATTGAGAAAAGAGGAGACAATGTTGATCTAGCCATATGCTCAGTGGCTGTTATGTTCTCCAATGGGCACTGAGATATATCTACACTGGAGTGTGAGACTCCCAAGGGCCGGCTAATTGTTTTCTAACGCAACCAGGTATAATTCTTGATGCTTATGAAGTCTTGGCTCTAGAGGCATCAGTCTGGCCCCAGGGAAAATCCCAGCTGGTAGTAGTAAATGTTTTTATCCACTTTTGCACCAAAGAGGGTATAGTACCAATGTATTTCTGGCTCCAAAAGAATTACACTGATTGTAATTCACCCTTGATATTTACTCTGTAACTTAAACACAGAAGAACCCATTAAATTGTGGGAAAGGCAATGTGTTATATTAAAAAAAAAAATGAATGAAAGAAAGAAAAAAAGAAATTTAAGCTCAAGTTTGAAAATTTGAGCAAAAAAATATAGACACTCATATAAACTGAAAGAAAAACTCTTCTCTACCTGGGAAGAAATCAACAAAAGATATGCACACCCAGGTAAAGGGGTCTAATCAATTAAATCAGTACAATTTGATTATAAGAATATTAAATAAGAACTAACTCAGACTACATGCTAGTCTATAACTAATGATTGTATTTGAGTGTGGAGTGAGGTAGGGATGCATGTAGTTTTGGAAATATATAACTGTCAAAGCACCATTTCCCTCTGATCTGCAATATTTGCTCAGATACATTCATATGTAGGGATCTGTTCTTGAGTTCTTTCTTATGGTAAATTGAATTGTTTCTATTTCTCTAAGCTTTCACTAGTGTCACTTTTGTTAACTGGTTACAAAGCCTACACTATTTTTTCCACAATTAAATGTTTATTGTTATGCTTTTTTTATGAAGAACTGGCTTAAGTTAACAAAATCTTGTAAAGATTTTGATAGGAATCCATGGGTCAATTTTGAAAGTGTTTTAAGTCTTCAAAACATTTTATCTAAGAACCTCATATATCTTCACTTTCTGACATGAAAGATTCCATAGTTTGTAGACTTTCTATGTGTTTCATATCTTTTAAAATACTAACTCTGATTTTAATATTATATCTCCTAACAAACTGTTGCCAATATAAGAAAATTGTCTTTTAAATATTGTGTGTATATGTATATCCATGTGAATGTAGTTTTATTTATTTATTTATTTATTTATTTATTTATTTATTTAATGTCTGCTTCTTATGAAGTCTGTTATCTTTTTAGATGGTTAGGAGTTAAGATTCTATATAAAGAGTCTTAACTATAATTTTGAGCTATTCTCTCAGGTAATTCCTTCCTTTCTATCAGTAAGCCTTTTACAGATACACATTTTACTCTAAGTGCAAATTTCTTTGTCTTTTCTAACAAATATCTTTTATTAGAATTCGAGAGCAATAGGACAGTGGTCTGAAATATGCTTTGGATGATCTCAATTCTTTTAAATATGTTGAGGTTTGTTGCAGGACCAAAATATTGTCTGTCTTAATTATTGTTTTGGTTAAAAAAAAAAATCTGTTGTTGAGGGAGGTTATGTTCTACGAATGGCAATTAAACCTACTTATTGGTGGTTCTGTCCAGGACTTTTCTAATCTTAATCATTTTTTGTCTCTGCTTGCTCTTTAAATTATTGAGAGATGAGATTGAAATACCTAAAATTATGTATTTTTTTTTGAATAATTATAGCTTTTGAATAGTTGTAGTTGTAAGAATTATTACTTCGGGCATTTTGAAACTGCATTGTTAGACACATACCGGTTTAGACTTTTTATAAAAGATACTATTTTTAAGGCATTTTATCTTTTTAATTTTATGTGTCTTGGTAATTTTTTTTCTTTTTTATCCTTTTCATACTTATTCTATCCAATGTGAGGATTTGGGGCTTCCTTGATGTGTGTTTTTTTTAACTTTTGGAAAAATTTCCACCTACAATTTTTTTCTTTGCTCTGCTTTAAAAAAAAAAAAAAACAAACAACTGTGTGTGGTGTGTTCTCAGTTTATTATGAACACTATTTGACATTAGTCACCTTACTTAGTATCTTGTTGGTTCAAGAGTTTCATCTGTAATAAAGCATATATTTCACATAGTATTTTTAGAATTAACTGCAACCCATGTCAAATGATTATAGACATATTTATAGTGGATGACTTTGATCTTTATCATTGGATTATATTCAGAACAATAGGTGACAATCAGATCAATAAAATATTTGCTCAACAAATAGGATCTAGCATGTCTTAACTGGGATTCTCTTATAAATTGAGATGGGATATTTTCTATCTTTTCTGGCTCTTATAATATTAAGATATAGAATATATCTTAAAATAATATAAAAGATATAGAATAAAAACAGCATTTGCCCTACTAAACATGACTCTTCCATTCATTATACTCATATAACAGAATAGTTGGGATTTGCATTGTATAATCCAAACTTCTACTTACTGATCCCTAGATTTGCTTTATATAGTTTTTATTTTATATATGTATTATTTATATGTAGAATGAGAGGAAGATAGCAGTCTTTGAAAATTTCCAACAACAAAAAAATTGGTTCTAAACATTCAGATAAATATGAAGTTTTTGTTGTTACCACTTTTTGTTCTTTCATTCTTGCAAACATCTCTTTCAATGATAAATATGTATTTGTTTCTAATATCTATCAACAACATAAGAGATTTACTATCAGTGGAATTTACTCAAATGTTGAATAAAATTTTGACTTGTTGGTTTCACTTTATTTTTTTAGCTTATGTGTCTCTAAGGATATTTTATTGGAAACACCTGTCTTCAGGGAATGTTAGCTAAATTTCCTTAGAATTGAAAATCTGTTAAGTTTGAACTCATCGTGGACTTATTTCTTCAAAATTGAGCTACTTTATTGCTTTTCAGGTTTGTCTACTTTAAATTTTACAAATCCCAACTTTTAAAAAGGGAGATAATCACAATTGAACTGCTTGTACTAACGAATTTTGAAAATCAAATTGTGGTTCTCTTTCCATGGGGAAGTGAATGGAAATATGCTCCAGGAATTCATATATGTTCTTAATCTCTCTAATTGCCTTTATTTGAAACATTCATACTTCTTTACCTGAGTCCCTACTTGCCTTAAACTTGCTCAATTATAAATTTGTTGAATTATTTTCTTGACTATCAACTATCAAGTCCAAAAGAAGAATTTATATATTACATATGGCATCTTGATAGCTATCACTGTAATGCTTGCAGAGGACAGCATTTATAGAAAAGTAACCAATTCTTTAACATCTTATTCCTACTTGGATCTTCTCTCCTTAAATCACCTCAATGCCAGTCATACTTTCATGTCTCGAACTTCATTTCATCAAGGGACTTACTTCAGGGGCAAATGTTTACACAAATTTGTTTAATTAATGTTTTGGTGATAATAGAATAATGTATTCCCTTCTCCTAATAACCAAATTTCAGATAAATACATTTGTATAAAGTCTTTATGATATAATTCGTATCCTTGAACATTATACTTTGTCAGAGTTGTTGAGCTTTTCAACTTCACTGATTCTAAATATCCGAGATCCCAGGGTTCTTCCTACAGACAATTTTTATCCGAAGCCCACGAATTTTGGGAATATTATTGCCAAGCAGGCACACTTTGAAGCTTAAACAGTAACTGGTTAGGCTGCCATATGTCATAGTGGGTTATTCAAAAAATGATAGCTACTTCTTTTCAGCTCAGGCAACATTCCTTAAATTTCACCTCTAAATTCAAGACACATGTAACTCTTCATTACCCCGTAAAGTCACATTTATCCTTCTAGTTGTTTTCTTCTCTTTCCCTTACATTAGACTCTATGTTTTAGACTGGTGGTTGTTTCATTTTTGTTTTCTTTTTTTGGAAATCATAAGGTAACTGAAGTGCACTCTAAAGGGTGGTTTGAGGGATCCATATGTTATTTCTTGTTGAACGTAGTGATGAAAGTCTGTAATGAAAATCTCTGAAGATATCTGAATTTCGAAACGGAGATTCATTGTTTTCAAGATAACTTAATCTCATTAATTAATTAGTTAATTTTAATTTTAGAGAGAGAGGGAGATGGAGAGCATGTGCGAGTAGGGGAGCGGGAGAGAGGGAGACACAGAGAGAATCGTAAGCAGGGTCTACACTTCTATACTCAGCACAGAGCCCAACACAGGGCTTAATCCCTGTGGATTCCCATGATCCCACCCTGGGATCATGACCTGAGCGGAATCTGAGAGTCAGACTCTCAACCCACTGAGCCACCTAGGCGCCCCAATAAAGTTAATCTCGTTCAAAAATGTTTGCCTACTGTGAACTTAACAATTTTGGAGAGAACATTTGTCATAGTATAGCAGAATGTGCAATAATAAAATATGAGAGTGTAGATATATGAGAGAATTTGTGTCTAAAGTTAAACTCTAAATACTAAAGTGATTTTTTTTTTGAGTGACGAAGAAAACCCTTAATGTTTCTTATTGAATTGGTGAGGGAAATGAGACACATAAAATGACAAAAAAAAAAAAAAAAAAACATAGTACAACAGATTTTTAGGAAATAATACAAACCATCTGATCCTCAGGGACTTTTGCCAGACCAAACCATTTGAATTTTCTTTGCTGCTATCCTGCAATTAATATGCTAATGATAGTATAATACTGGCAGCAATAACTATATACTTTAGGATTTAGTGAGCTCTACCTGCTCATTTTGTGTCCAGCCAGATGTAAAAACAGCTGAAAATTATGCTGTCAGTGAAGCAAAATTAGAAATCTTATATTTTAGGAGCAAATATACCTAAAGAAAGAATGCACCCCCACCACCTCCACCCCCCGCCAATATAAAAGGAACAGTTTAGAAAGAAGTTTGCAACAAAATGTTTTGCTATTTAGAGAGCTTAAAAAAAAAAAAAAGCTATTCAGGTCTTCTTTTGTTATCAAGTCCACAGTCCCTAGAATGGTATTCATAGCATTCCAGTTGCTCAGTTAGTATTTTATTAATGGTAAGAATGACGAAAATACAGGAAAACACGAACACTATTTAACAGTGTTTGTTGGAAAATGAATAATGTTATAATCTATTTACATGATTATACTAGCGTGTATATGTGGTAATATTACATTAAATAGAGTCAAATAGTTGATATTAGCAAGAAATCTTCTAGGTAGAATACAAACAAGTTGTTAATGTGGTGGTGTTCTTAAAAAAAACATTGCGAGGTATATATATGTGTATGTTCATGTGTTTGGGGAGATAGGTGTCTGAGAGTTAAGATTGATTAAGAGTAAGGATAAAAGTGAATTAAACTGTAGTAAAACACTTCCAAATTATGTTAAAATTAATATGTGTTATATTATTCCATTTGTGTGCATATTATTAGGATTTGTGTATGTTTATTGTTGTGCATAGTACAGAGGTAAAGATGCATGTAAGGTAGGTATCTGTGAACTGAGATGAATCGTCATGAGATTGAATAACAATATAATCAAGTATAGATCAAGTATAAAGCAAGATGACCAACGGTGAGGAATATGGAGTAGCTGTGACAGAGAAAGGCTAGTGGGTTCTACTGTAGGATTAAGACATAGGCAACACATGGACCATATAAAATTCTATAAATTGGTGCCGACTCAGTTAAGTGCCCGACTCTTGATTTCGGCTCAGGGCATGATCTCATGGTGGTGAGATGGAACCCTTGCGTCTGGCTCCATGCTTGCGGTGAAGCTCGCCTAACATTCTCTCTCTCCCTCAGTCCCTCCTCCACTTACACTCTCTCTCAAAAATAAAAAAAATAAAATAACATAAATAAATCCTGTAAGTCAAAGGACAGATGTTAGGCTACCTAGGGATGAATGTTGTGGAGGCCGTAATACTGAAAATATGTGAGCGATGTGCATGCCCAACTCTGCCTACGCATCAGAGCCTCAATGTGGGCATTTGTGTTTGCATCACCAACTCAAACTCAAATGACCTTACTTAGACAAAACTGATGTTTTAAAATATTCAATTTCCTTTTTTCTCAGTGGCAATCTAGCCTCCTGAGCTTTCCGAAGTACAGTAAGGATGAAGATATAATGAGCTCTTTTCAGTGTGATTACCTCAGATTATATTAACAGTCTGTATTCATCCTGGGAAGTAAAAGTGACTTTTAGATAAATTTTCTTTCATTCCACCAGTAAGAATTGAAACTAAAAGGGATCTGTGAGAGAACTTGAGTTTTTGAGATTTCTTAGTTAAATGCATTTACGGGATAGTCTATTTGTTTTCCACTTGGACGGCTCACCTGGGTGTCAAAAGCACAACTTTTATGAAACTGCAGTGTATACATTTTTTTGACCAAAAATTGGATATTCTCCATGTCCTGATCAGCTTCCTCCAGGCTCCTCTTTGACTCTACAGTGTATATGCTTCTGACCGGAGCCATCTGTTGAAATTTACAAATTCACCATTGTCTGCCAAAGAGCGCGACCAAGGAAGAATGCCCCTGCCATAGGAAGCTGGAGGCAATGCAAATGCAGGACTCCTGTCCAGACTACTCGAAATCTCAAATACCCGACCTAGAATCTACATATAATGTATATATGTATGTAGCACTTATCTGTTTATGCTACATCAGGGGAAGCATGCTCTTTGTATAATTCAGCCAGGTGTATAATGTGTTTGCCTAGATCTGTGATGTAAGATTCCATAGAAAATGAACACTTCATAAAAATTCATAGGCTGAGCTGAACATTCATAGGCAACTAAGATTTATCAAGCTCTTCGAGAGGCACATTAATACAATTATTTTGAATTTAACAACTGAGAAGTACAATACTCATTGGACATGTTTCTCTTTCTCACACACACAGAGGTCAAAACAAATTCTTCTCTGTCAGAGGCAGAACAGTCCTGTCTTGTTTCCCTGCAGTTCCACATGACTTAGTTTATGAAACCAATATTTTCTGGGCTTTTGTCACATGACTAACATGAGAAGGATTGTTATTATTGTTACTATTTTTACCAGTATAAAAGTAGTCATGTTGCATCATTGAAATAAAAATTTTTTCATTGAAGCAGGCAAGGGAAAAGCCTGGGTGTAAAGTATTCTTATTCACAATCAGAAAAACCTTTGGTTACTTTGGTCATTCAGCAGTTAATATATAAGAAGTTGGTCCATTGCTTCCTAGAAAAGTATTAAATGGAGAAATAGAACTCATCATTTAGAAGGAAAGGAGAAACGGCTAGTGGATGAAAACTTTGTCCATGAAATCACCCTTTATGCCAGGAATTGCTTTTGCAGGATTAAAGTAAAATTGAGAAACCATTTTGTGAGGGAGAATAACAATTGGGGGTAAGAAGGAAAAAACAGTAATAGGAAAAAGTTAGTTGGGAAACTATAAGAATGACTCTTCTTAAAGCTCTGCTTCTCCTAAGTCACTGATTATAATTGTATAACAATTACATTATTCCTGCCTTGGGTTATACCTGGGTAGATACGTTAGGAGAATATAAATATTTTTTTTTTATTTATAAAAATACCCTGTAAGCAAAGAAATAAAAAGAAAGCAATTAGGTTTGTGAAAATGTTTTATAATAGGTTAAAGAAATGTCTTATTTTTATATTCTCTTTAGCCCAAGATTCAAATATAATATCCTCAATTAATATTAACTGTTATTAAATATTCTACTTCTCAAGTGGAACTTGGAGTCTGAATCAGCGAATAAGCATTCTTTTTCTTAAGGTGGTGCCCGCAACTGAATTATGACTCACTTAGTAACGTTTAGAGAGACATTATCACTTAAAGATAATAAAACTTTCGGGGCGCCTGGGTGGCGCAGTCGGTTAAGCGTCCGACTTCAGCCAGGTCACGATCTCACGGTCCGCGAGTTCGAGCCCCGCGTCGGGCTCTGGCCTGATGGCTCAGAGCCTGGAGCCTGTTTCCGATTCTGTGTCTCCCTCTCTCTCTGCCCCTCCCCCGTTCATGCTCTGTCTCTCTCTGTCCCAAAAATAAATAAACGTTGAAAAAAAAAATTAAAAAAAAAAAAAAAAGATAAGAAAACTTTCTTTGGCTATTGAATTCTAAGAAAGTCTCAGTTTAATAATGATTATGTCCACTTTTGAGAAATAGAAATCCAAACTTCATCGAGTTTTGAAATTTTCCTCTTAGCCTGGTTCCTCTTAGCGTTGGTGTGTACATTGTCTTTAACTTTTAGGTGCTCCCCACCCCAGCGCACCTTCCTTAGCTCTAACTTCTGACATCCTTGATGTCAGAGCATGGAGAGAGTGGAGAGGTAAGACAGAAAACAAATTTTTCAACTTTGAACATTGAAATTGGTAGGACACTAGGTTTCTGTGGAAATGACAGGTACTGAAAGCTGGCTCTCATGGAAGTATTGATGGCTTTTAAAGAACCCCCGTCTTCAAAGACCTTGTAGTTCTTTCCATGAAAAAAAAAATGTTTCTGAGCACTTAGTATGTGCCAACATTATTCTAGATTAAGAGATACTGCAGTTTAAAAAAAAAAAAAAAAGAAAGGAAGAAAGTACAAAATGCCACAGGATAAGATGTGCTTGAGTGTTCTGGGCACACTAAAGAAGCCAGTATGATTGAAGCAAAGAGAACAGAATACTGAGACCAAGTTATGTGCTTATGGAAAAATTCTACATATACGATGGTGTGTTGGATCAAGACGATTGTGGAGAAGTGGGGAGAAGTGTGTGGTAAATGCCTAACTATAAACCTGATGGGATATTCTGAAGAATCAGATGATATGAGGTACGAGTAAAAAAAAAATAAAAAAATAAAAAAAAATAAAAAAATAAAAAGTCCAGATGATGTTGAGTATTTGGGCTTAAGCAACTGAAAGAGTAAAGCTGTTGCTCACTAAGACGTGTGAGCCATGAAAGGCTTACAAACTGTGATCCTGCTTAAGGCAGAAAGATTGATTAGGTGTTCAGCTTGTAGGAATATTCTTAGAAGGACCACAGTCACGGGAGCTGTCCTTAATTTCTGCTATGGTGGAGATGGAGGCTAAGGCAGGCATTCACTGGAAACACTTAGATCTGTGGTTTCTTCTTGAATTTTGCTGACGAAGCCAGGAGGTCTGATGATGAACAGTTGAAGAGGAGTGCTTTGCAGACCATTGCTAATGAATGGTGAAAGTCAAAGCGTTGGTGTCTAAATCAACCCTGTGGAATCTATCTCACACAACTCTCATTAAACTTAGGTATGGCACTTGGGGAAAAGAACAGTAGATTATTTCTGGGATCAGTTTACTTTCTGAACAGAGCTATCAGTTGATATTCTACCACAAGCAGAATGTTCTGTCCATAATGTTAGGGTTTAGCCCTAAGAAAGAGCTAGAATGGGGGCGACTGGGTGGCTCAGTCGGTTAAGTGTCCGACTTTGGCTCAGGTCATGATCTCATGGTTCATGAGCCTGAGCCCCACGTCAGGCTCTGTGCTGACAGCTCGGAGCCTGGAGCCTGCTTCGGATTCCGTGTCTCCCTCTCTCTCTGACCACCCCCTCTCCCCCCACTCATGCTCTCTCTCTGTCTCTCAAAAATAAATAAACATTAAAACAAAAAAAATAATTGGCTGGAATATCCCTGACCCCTTGTGCTAGCCTTTAGCAGACATACATAAAACTATTCGTGGTCTCCTTGAAATCTGATTTAACTCTGTGAGATGAAGATAAAGGCGTCTATCAATACCTACCCTTACTGGTACTAGAGTGTGTGGGGGGCAGGTAGTTCACTTGTAGAAAGATTTTTGCATCCACTCTCCATGAAGAGCCTTCTATACAGTCTATGTGGTTGAAGGTAATGGTCAATCACATATTCATTCACCTTTTGCAGGTCAAGTGTGGTGGTGTCACGGCTGAATTTGGAAACTTGGAAGGGTTGACATGTATTGATTTGAGAGCTCTGCCAAAACTGAAACCGCAATGGACTTATTTTAATACATTGTTACACGCACATGGATTTTTTTAAAATTTTACTGATGTCACTTGACCTTCATAATTGCTTATGAGGTGAATACGACAGTTATTTATTATCCTCATTTATAGGTGAAAATTGGTCTCAGAAGTTCAATGGCTTGCTTCAGGTGATAGAAACAGAAAATGAAGAAATCTTATTTGAACTTAGACTTTCTGATTTCAGAAAATATTCTCTAATTCAAGAAAACTTCTGTTTCCTATTTTTTTCCCTCAAAAGTAAGTCCTATCACCATTCCTTTTCAAAGAAAAATAATTTCATGTTTTCTTAGTATCACTATATATCTCTCTTCATGCAATGCTATTTAAATATATACACATAAGTTAGGTGATGTAACTGTATAAGGCTTATATTTCTCAGATGTTCACAAAATAAAAGTATAAAAGCCAAGATTAATGGTATTTTATATCATGCAATGAGAAAACACTTCTATCTGACTAATTTTGTGCAATATACATTAATAAAATCTGGATAAAACATTAGAATAGAAAGAAACCAATAGTGAAAAGGAACCATATTGGAGAGGTACGTGTGTGTGTGTGTGTGTGTGTGTAATTAAAGGGTACCACACAGAACGAAGTATGCAGAATCAAAGAAAGTCAGTCTTACTTGCTTACGGAGTCAATGGTAAATTTGATACAAAGGAGAAATTAGAAAATTGAAAGTGAGATGCAATGAAGCGGGATCCAAACAGGTATGGCTCCAAAAATTTGCTCGAACTTTCTCCAAGTTGCTGTTTGACCTGTGTGTTATGTGTCTTTGAAAGTTGGAAAGGTGAAAGAACAGAGAAGTTTCACCTACGGCCAACTTCACGAATCAGTGTTTGGTATTCAAACCTAACAAATTTAACTGCCTGCTAGAATAAAAGACAGCATTATCTAAAGGAGGCTAACAGAGTCAGACAATCTACAATATATTTATAATGTTTTGTATGCAAAAATGATTAGGCATACTGAAAACATGGAAATGTAACCCATTGGTAAGAAAAAAAGCATTCAAGAGAAGCCAACCACAAAATGACCAAGAGATTGTATTTAGGAGACAATTTTTTAAAATGTTTATTTATCTTTGAGAGAGAGAGAGACAAAGAGAGAGAGAGAGCATGAGATAGGGGAGGGGCAGGGAGAGAGGGAGACACAGAATCTGAAGCAGGCTCCAGGCTGTGAGCTGTCAGAACAAAGCTCGATGTGGGCTCTAACTCACGAACCATGAGATCATGACCTGACCTGAAGTCGGATGCTTAACCAACCATGTCACCCAGACACCCCTTAGGAGATAATTTCAAGGCAATTATTTTTAATATAGTCAAGAACTCAAAATATGGTCATCATATATAAGCACATTGAGAATCTAGTGGAGGGAAAATTAAAATTACATGCATCTAGCAAAAGTGATCACAAAACAAGAAACAAGTTATCAATTTCAGGAGTGAAAATGAAAACCCTATTGACACTAAAATATTAGTATAAAATATTACACAAATTTTAGACCAATAAATTTGACAATTTAGAGGTAAGAGAAAAATTTCTTAAAGCAGCATAACCAAACTCACTGTATAATCTTACACTTAGTGAAGGCATAAGGATCCTTCTTTAGATCCTCCTGTAATATCTCCAGTCCGATGTGACTTCACAGACACATTTTACCTGTCTTTACAAAAGAATACCACAATTGCACAGAATCATTTCCAAAGAAGTACTTGCCAGCACACAAGGGCAAGATAGAATAAAAATGCTGTAAAGTTTGGAGTGGGAGGAATAAAACTCTATGTGTAGATTACGTGATTTAAGAGCATAATTTTAAGAAGTCTCTAGGAGCACCTGCTTGGCTCAGTCGGTTAAGCATCCGACTTCAGCTCAGGTCATGATTCCGCGATTTGTGAGTTCGAGCCCCGCGTGGGGACCTGTGCTGACAGCTCAGAGCCTGGCGCCTGCTTTGGATTCTGTGTCTCCTCCTCTCTCTGCCCCTCTCCTGCTCATGCTCTGTCTCTCTCTGTCTCTCAATAATAAATAAATGTTAAAAAAAAAGAAAAAGAAACCTGTATTAAAATATTAAATATTGCTGAGGAAAAATTAAATGAGACTTTATGAAAGAGAATGACATACAATGCTTATGAATTAGATGATTTGATGTTAAAATTCTCCCAGAATGCCATTTAGAGTCAAAGCAGTTGCCCCAAAATTACTAGAGATTTTTAAATATATTTTTGACAATTTAATTATAAATCTACATCAAAACTTAAATATTTGAATATTTTAGTTGCCTTTTTTCTAGATCACTAAATCTCCTGTCTGAGATAATCCAGCTATCAGATTTTTAACATTAATTATTTTCACCTTCAGGATTTCCTTGTGCCTCATATTAAGCTATCATGACAATCTCAATAGTTCCTATTTTTCCTGTTTTGTTTTAAAGTTTCTCAACCTCAGGACTGATACTTTGGAACAGGATATTTTGGGACTGATGATACTTTGTTGTGGGAGGGTTCTCCTGTGCACAGTATAGGATATTTAGCAAGATTTCTGACATCTACTCACTAGGTGGCATAGAAGCCCCTTCCCAATCAAAAATATCTCCAGGAATTTCCAAATATTCCCAGAGGGGGAAATAATCACTCCCCACTGAGAATCCTTGCTTTATTTAATGTGTGAATTGTACTGCTTACGTTGTGTGTGTAAACGTACCTGTACTCTAGTATTTGAATCACTTAGGATTTATAGACTGATTTTTCTTAGTTTTCGGTCAAATTCTTATCTTGACTTGAATTCAGTTTATTCAGATATTTGGTATATTATTCACTAAAAGAAAAATAAGTTCAGGTTAATGTTGTGTTCCTTGTGGAGAGTTCAATGTTCGCTTCTTCCGTGGTAGCTTTATTTCTGTGTAATTTTGGCCTGTCTAGCTCCTGTTGCTTCTGGAGGTCCCTTATATATTTAAAGATTTTTAAATATTATCTCCTTTTCTATTTAATCTCAGCAGGGATGGTGTTCCTTTCCATACTGGACCTTACCCAGAAACAGAATAATTTTATTTATATCTGTATTAAATTTTGATAGGTCCCTGAGATAATCTTTTCAGCTATATCCAATGTTATACTCATAATAGCCATTCATTTATTTCATGACTAATCCCTGTTATTTCCACATTTATTTATTTTTCTTTATATCACCTTTTGCAAGTATTTTTACATTTATCTTTACCTCAGTTTGAATCATATTTAATATGAACTTTTAGTTTGTGTATAGCCTAACGTTCTTGGATTGCTACACTAAACTTGCCTTATTTTTGTTGGAATTTCCCTTTGGGATTGCCACCATTTTTCAACAGGGTCGGGATGAATTTCACTCTATCACACATAGCGTGGGTCTAAGAATGGAAGTCACCAAGTTAAAGGAAAAACTGATAAGGCTATTGTCAGCAAGAAAGAAAAGACCTTCACTCTTAACTCTTTAGCCCCCAGAGTAATATATGAGAATCTGTACGATTTTCCAGGTAAGAGTTTTGTTAAACCTTCCAGTAGAGATGCCTTGGGTACTTTTTTTTTCTTTTTTTTTTTTTTTATTTGGGAGAGAAACTTAGAGCATAGTCTTGTCAGCAATTTCCTTGCTATGCTTATATTTACTATTGCACATTATTTTTCAAGCCTTAACTAAATGAATCTCCTTATTGACCTTCATTTTTCTCTGGGTTCACCTTAGTAAAGTCAGTGGGAAAATGGACTTCTTCAAGTCACGAGATTGTCATATTCCTGAACCAATTCAATATTCTTTATGACTGTGAACAATGACAAAGGGTGTATTTTTAAATATATGATAGAGTACTTAAAATTTTTTAGTGTTGTGTGTATGTGTGTGTGTGTGACAGAGAAACAGAGTGTGAGTGGGGAGGAGCAGAGAGAGAGGGAGATACAGAATCCAAAGCAGTCTCCAGGCTCTGAGCTGTCAGCACAGAGCCCGACATGAGGCTCAAACTCAGGAGCCTTGAGATCATGACCCCGGCAGAAGCCAGATGTTTAGCTGACTGAGACACCCAGTTGCCCCTATGATAGGGGTTTACGTTATGTTGAATGAAGCTGCTTTTATTCACCTGCAATATTTTTAACTTCATCTTGGCCTTATACGCTCCTTATCTTTGAGGAGGAAGTTTTGCCATTTTTCATACTGATCTAAATAGTATTGAGATGCTTGCTAACCTTTTGTCCAGAGCTTTAGGAGACGTCAAGTTATAAAAGATGTTACAGACCTATTAGAATTGCAATAAACATTTTTCTGATTGACATCATCAAGAAATTAAATTACTAGTTTTCTTTGTCTTTAAGAACAATCCAGATTCTACAGACATATTAATATAGACAGCAAACTTATTGCCAGTGTCTGACCACTTGTTTTTCAAAGAACAAAGAAAATTGGGGCGCCTGGGTGGCTCAGTCAGTTGAGCAGCCGACTTCGGCTCAGGTCACGATCTCGCGGTCCGTGAGTTCGAGCCCCGCGTCGGGCTCTGGGCTGACAGCTCAGAGCCTGTTTCGGATTCTGTGTCTCCCTCTCTCTGACCCTCCCCCGTTCATGCTCTGTCTCTCTCTGTCTCAAAAATAAATAAACGTTAAAAAAAAAATTTAAAAAAAAGCAAAGAAAATTAAACTAGTTACCAATACTTCATAATTCATAATTCATAAATAGATAACTGTGCTCATTTACGTATCTTTAGTAATGAGAATTCTGAAATTACGTTGGGTATTCGAGTTCACTTAGCTATTCCCTCAACAAATATTTGAGTACATACTATTGTATCTACCACTTTAATTAAAACCGATCAAAACTCTGACTTAATTGATCTTACATTGTGCTTTAGAAATAAATAATGTAGTGATAGATATTAAAGAATAAAAGGGAGAGGATAAAGGGTTTATAGTCAACATCATGATGGGATTGTTGTTTTGGTGGTTAACATAATTTTATCAGAAAACTTTCATGGAAAAACAATAGAAAGGGAATGAATCTATAGTGAATTAAGAAGAAACAAAATTAATACACCCAAGCCAATAATTTTGTTATGTGTGTCTTACTATTTATAAAATATAAAGGCATCAAAGACTTTCAGGTTTTGAAGCAATTGTTTTGTAAGAAAATTATTAATCTATCAAATCATACATATTTAAGATGTACGGCATGATGTTTTCATAAACATATACGGGGTGAAATGATTACTGCAGTCTGTCAAAGTAACATTTGCATCTCCTCACACAGTTATCACTTTGCGAGTGTGCATGGCGAAAGCACCTGAAATCTCCTTCCAGCAAACTTCCCAGTATACAACATGGTACTGTTGATTAGTCATAATGTTGTATGCTGGTTCTCTAAGCTTACTCATCCTACATAAGTACAGCTTTACCTTCTGACCCAAATCTCTCCATTTCCCCCATCTTCCACTCTTGGTAACCACTATTCTGTTGCTACGGATATGACTTTTTTTTTTAGAATCCACTACGTGAGATCATGCAGAATTTTTCTTTTTGTGTCTGTCTTATTTCACTTAGCATAATGTCTTCCAGGTTCATCCATGCCGTTGCAAGTGGCAGGATGTTTTTTAAGGCCGAATCATAAGGCTGAATTATATATGAAGGTAGAATTAGTAAAGATTTTACATATTGCATAAAAATTGACATTTAAATTGAGACAAAGGATATGAAAGAATATTTTATTTGGGGTCATTAAATTGCACAAAGGTTAGGTGAGGAACGTGTTTTTCACACAGAATATAGTCATCACAAGATGACAGTACTTCACAATTCTTTTTTCTGTTTAGAGAGAAATGTATTAGCTTAAATTCTTCGGTTTGCAAACAAATATCTCTTGATAATTCTATTTCTTGTTATCCTTTTACTTTACCTAATTTTCTTTTTTTTTTCTTTTTATTTATTTTTCAGAGAGAGAGAGAGGGAGAAAGAGAGACAGAGATGCAGAATCCAAAGCAGGCTCCAGGCTCCGAGCTTTCGGCACAGAGCTGAACGAGGGGCTCGAACTCACGAACCATGAGATCATGACCTAAGCCAAAGTCAGAAGCTTAACCAACTGAGCCACCCAGGCCCCCCTCTAATTTTCTTAATAAAGCATTATCTCACCCAAGTGTATGTAAATATTTACTTGGAAGCCTCTTAAGAAAAAAGACAATTCACTAATTCATTTTTTGTGTTTGAATGAAGTCATAGACACACAGATACATACATGCTTATATATGTGCCACATTTAGATGGCTATAATTTTCAAACATCTCTGTTTAATTCATCTCACTATTAAATTAATTCAAATGTGGGGCACCTGGCTAGCTTACTTGATAGAGTATGTGACTCTTGGTCTTGGGATTCTGAGTTTGAGCCCCAGGTTGGGTGTAGAGATTACATAAAAACAAAACCTTAAAAAAAATATTCGAACATTTTGAAAATAATTTAGTCTGCTATTATAGCATCGAACAAATATTTGACCTATATTAGGTTAGAAAACTCAGATATAGATTAGTATTAATCTGATTCTTGATAATTTCCTAAATAGTACTAGTATAATCCAAAGCCTAATTTTGCACTAAAAAATTTCTTTTAAGGGAAATATTACGTTGTTTGTTTTACTCAGTTGTGCTGATATTACAGATACTTAATTATCAAGGAGTTTGGAACATGGTTCAGACAGTATATAACCAGTCTTGTGTTTCGTGAGTTCACAGGAGATTTTCTAACAGATTTTTATATAATACAATTGAATAAATAGTTGGTGACTTAATCAAAGTTATTTAGCTAATTGTTGACAAAGGAGGGCAATTCTCTTGATGGTAATTGGTACTTTATAAAAGGTTTTCTGAGGATAAAAGCATTAAATAAGGGGGGAAATGGTAGTATCAGATATTACAACTCTAGGGTGAAGTAAGTTAATTGCATCAGGGAATGCTAACTATCCTTCAGTATCCATTCTTCTTTATTTTAGTGAAACATCTCCAACCCAAAATTCTTGATGACCATGAGACCAAGTGCTAAAAAATACAGTTCAGTCTCTTTTAAATACTCTTAAGTGACCATAACAATAATCCTGGCCATTATTATATGGTTGGAAGTGGTAGGAGCGACTTCTGTGTTGATTCTATAAAGAAGCTTTACCTGGACTATGTTGAGGACGATAGGGTCTAACTAACTTTAGACTACTCACCTCTGTGATCCTGAATGATGGACAGATAAACTTCTAGCTTCTTTAAGCTTCTTTATGTGTATGTTGAGGGCTCTGTATTAGCTGCTTAGCGTATCACACGCACCCTGTTATCAGAGAAAAAAACTAAGTGCCCATTTTACTCTATAAACACACACACCCTGCTGAGTTTTCTCTGATTATGAGATTATACTTCAAGTGGATTAATTTTTTAAGCTAGAAGATTAAAACAAAATGCTTTCAATTTCCCCCTCCAAAAAATCTACATCTTATATTGTTTTTTACACATTGATTGTGTTGGTACACAAAAATTAGAGTGCTTCAGGGGAAGGTACTTAACTACTTTCCCGTGTGTAATTTGCTGTCAGATACCTCTCTTTAGATCATATATATGAGGAAGTTTCAGAAAAGTGAGAGGAAATAGTTTACACGTATCAGTAACAAGACGAATATAATCAAAGCAGGGAAAAGTTTATATTTGGTCTGTATTTAAGTCACAATATTTACAAATATGGTTGGATATTTGTTACTGTATTTTCTTAGGCTATTACATGAGATGCTTCACCTCTGTAAAAACTTACATACACAATTATATTTGCATACAAATCACTAAAGTATAGACTTGGCAGAATGTTGTATTTTCTTAAAACTGTTGAATAATGATGATACACATTCCTGGTCTATAGTCTTATGATCTCATAGACTTAAAGTCTGAGGAGCTCACAGTCTCCGAGACCTCCTCCAATGCAGTCATGAAGTCTCTTGATCTCACAGGCTCAAGGACTCAACAATCAATCTCTAGGCTTAGCAACTTACGGTCTTCAAGTTACAAGAAGGAGCAGTGCTAGGGAGTTCGGTGCAGAGCTTTCCCGGCAGGAAAGGTCAAATGTAAATCAAGATCACGATCTTTGCCTTCTGTTAAAATTCAAAACTGTAAACTTGGAAGATCACAAGACTGTGACACTGAGAGCTCTTTATGGCTTCCAACTCCACCTCTAACTCTGTTCCTTAGTTGAATTCCCATGTGAAGTAATTGCTGTAGAAGAGACATTTCTGTTCCCTCTATCCCCTGCCTACTTTGGATTCTTCTGATAGCTGGTGTGATACACAATGTCATTGTTGGCCAGATGCTCAAATGATTCCTCTGACCCAAAAGACTTGATATGTGACAGACTTGCTTCTCCATCTCTTCCACCATGAACCTTAGCAATCGGTGCTGGGCATGTGAGCTTCAACGTCCTTCCCATACTTTGCTCACCTGGGAAGGACAATTTATTCCAGAGATCCAATTTTGTATTTTGAAGCTTTGGTTGTGACCATACCTCTTGAAGGGCTGTAAAGAAAGAAACTGTGATTATGTCTGTTAGGGTATGTTTGGAGATTTATTACTACTAAGATAGATGAAAATGATTTTCATCTTACTACAAAGGCCAATCTTCCAGTGTATGCATGCGCAAGAGAGCTGTTTTCCAGATTTTCATTATGTATGTGTTTTTGTATGAATCAAGTACTAACTATATTTTGTTTTCTACATGTGCCATCATTCTCACTGCCAGTTTCTGTATATTATTACTTCTTCAAACCACTGCCTAATGCTACTTTTATGGTACACCAAATTATATCATCAGCATCATTTTATTTATGGATCCTCTCCCTTAACTTGTTCACCTATATATTTTTTTGCTGTGTGTGTTAATGGCACAGTGTTCGCAATTGCTCTATAATTGAAAATATACAGATATCCTAATACCACTTTCTTGTTCTTTTAACAAATTATCTTGAGTCTTCCAAGAAATTCAATCTTCAAAATATATTTTGATTGGATTATGAAGTCTTGTTTATTAGGATTGAGTTGAAATTACAGATAAAATTGTAGCTCTTAGATCATTAGTCTCCATTGGCATTCCCACTTAGAAACATTGTATGTTCTGTTTATGTCGTGCAATTGACTTGTATTATATTTTCCATTAGGTTTTTGATATTTTTAAAGTTTTATACTTTATGGAATTTACTAATATAATTCCTTGGGACCATTCCTATTGTATTGCATACATCACTATTTAAGGGATACCATTACTTTTTCTAAGTAAATTTTATATCTTGACATATTAGATTCTTATTGTTTCATCCTTTTAAATATTTTATATTTATTGCCATATTTTCAAATTATGAAGCTTTTCCAGTTTATTCTAAATTTTTATTGTGACTTATTTATTTTATTGGCTTACACATCCAGGAAAAATTTGGTAAGATGAATTCCTGAGTTTAATGGGTGACCCCTAAAGTTTTTACCTTATCTAACATGTTTACTAAGCTGTTCAGTAGATAAACTTTTATCCTGTTAAAGGTTTTCATTACTAAGTGTCATATTTTGTTAAAATGAGTGTTAAGTTTACACAAATAGCATTTAATTTTTTTTATATTTGGTAATGGCTAGGTTATATTGGCCTTTAGGTTAAACTATTCTGTTGGTTATGAGATTGACATTATTACAAAAGGTTTTGTAAAATAGATTCTTTAAACCACCCACAATGCTGTTCTTTTGTATTATGAAGTTGTTTTTCACTAAGGCTGAGATATTCTCTTATATTTTATAGGTTTTCAAATCTAAACTGTACACTTTTCTAAAGAAATTCTGTCTTTTTAAAATTTAGACTTGTAATTTTTTTTTCAGTTAGGATTCCTCAATGTATGTTCTGACTTTTTATGTATAATCCCTTACTTGAACCTCCTGCAGTAACTTTAAAAGTGGCCTCTCATCTCTGCATTTGCACTCTGAGTGTAGTTGAGTCACAATCTGCAAGGAGATGGTAAGGAAAAGTTCTGAGATGTAGAAACTGGAGTAATTGTAGGGACAACTAAATTATAACATCTACTGAGGTGGAGGGATCGTACATATAATCACTTGTTTAGAACAGGCATATAAAATTAGTAAAAACCTAGCCCTTGGTATTCCTTTGGAGTATTTTATTCCTGTGTCAGAAACCAGTATCGGAAACCCATGCCAGCTTAAGTGGTACATTCAGAGAAGCCCCAGGGATTTGGAAAGCACTGATAGGACCCTTTAGCAGGAGCTGAGAATAGGCTTCTCATATAAATTAAGTGAAAGCTCAGCACTGGTTAGTCTATTGACTTATTAGTTCATGTTTATGAGAACAGGTAAGTTAAAATTTTAAGTCTTTGGCCTTAAATGTATGTGAATGAAAGCTCACATCAACTGTAATTTTCTCAGAGAGTGAAAATTGTGACTCTTAGCTTGCTTCTCAAATTTCATTGGTAGTCGGACTCACTCCCCTTGGATGATAGGGAGGCTGGAGAACAAACCCAGAAACTGACTCCCAGATTCAGTTAGTTCTTAGAGAAAGCACCTGGAGTGTGGACATTTCTTTTCTCAGTCCTAGTTTCTGGAGGCCATCCACAAGAAATTTGGAAGTAGATTTCAGTGATACATGCTGGATATAGATTGCATGATCATTACTTAATATTGATTCAAAGTTTGCTAGAAATAAGGAAGGCCAGATGTGCTCAAATATCTCTTGCATATCAGACGTAAGTCACCTGCTTTGACCTTATGTCCTATCCATTCCTTCCAGGTCCATTCTTGTTCTGTGTGGAAAAGTGCCACAAAAATCCTCCACATAACTTCTTCCAAGGTGGTGATAGTGGGCTCATTTGAGTTTCTCATCTTAACTAGTGCTTAATGTCACATGCATTCAATACTAATACTATAATTTGAAGTTACTTTCACCAGGGAAATTGGAATGAGAACATTTACAGTTACAACTTTGACCTAGGCAGTTGTCTTCAACTAGTCAGAACAATAAGGCACTTGGATTACATTAACTTCGGTGATTAAAAGAATGTGAATTATTCCAAGCTTGTACTACATGTCTTGTTTAGTCTCCTTTCCTTGCCGAGATCTGTCCTTGGCTCTTTCGACTTAGTTTACTATTTCTACTTCTATTTCAATTAGGTAACATTAATGCTTTGCCCTTCTCCCATTCAGTAGATACACTCTTTGATCAATATTGAATTCCTCCCGATCTTCCCCTGCTAGTAGCCTTATACAGATGATCCCCAACTTACAATGATTCAGCTTGTTTTTCAATTTTACAATATTGTGAAAGTAATATGTATTCAGTAGAAACCGTATTTCAGATTTTGAATTTGGATCTTTTGACGTGTTTCTACAGTCTTCTCTTGTGATGCTGGGTGGTAACAGTGAGCTCCCACCAGCCATGCAATCTCCAAGGTAAACAAATGATCCACTGACAATCATTCTATACCCATACAGCCATTCTGTTTTTCATGTTCAGTACAGAGTTCAATGGATTACATGAGCTATTCAACACTTTATTATAAAATAGGCTTTATGTTAGATGATTTTGCCCAATTTCAGGCTAATGTAAGTGGTCTGAACACAGAAGGCTAAGCTAAGTTACAATGTCTGTAGGTCAAGTATTTTAAATGAATTTTTATCTTATGCTATTTCCAACTTATTTTTATTTTTTATCGAGAGGAAACCCATTGCAAATCAAGGAACATGTGTACTCTTTTTTACTTGGTCAATTACACAAATCAAATTTGCTTCCATAGTTCAGAGTGGTGTGTAAAGAATGAATGGATATCTAGAAGCTGGAGAGAGAAATATGAAAGATATGACCAGTTTTCTTTTCCGTTGGTTTTCAATTTGAACCAGGTCTCTAAAGCGTGGTGCCTGGCTTATTAACAGTATAAGCAAATAAAATTGGTGTATTAAGTTTTAGTAGAATTGAAAGACTTGTTGAAGAGTCTCTTACATTTAATAACTTATCTTACACATTCTTTATTTATATATCAGTTACTTAAAACTGGGGGAGACATGCAGGTGAATGCATGCACGATTTAGCAAAGGAATATTTGGTAGTCTCCTTTTATGCTTTACCTATGTCTATACAGCACAGATTCTGGACCAATTGCAGGCTTAATCCTTCCAAGGGGAATTGCCCTGGTAAGAGTCAGTGCTGATAATGTTTGGATTCTTCTGGAGAGGGAAAACATCTCAAAATCCATTTTTATTTTCCAGTATGCCTTTTATTTTCAATATAAAATCAGAATAATGTTAGTTCCTCCAGGGTGAGAGAGTGGCAGGAAATTGATAACATATCCTTTGAACAGTACTAAAAAGGAGGAGAAATATATCCTCCCTGACTATTCTAAATCTAATTGTTAGGAGCTTAAACCAGTAAGTTCTAATGAACGTTAAAAAATTTTTAAATACTTTGGATGATGAAGCTACACATTTTTGCTATTCCCCCATATCATTTGTTGTAAAATATCCACCTAACACAACAACATGAACAAACGTTGTCGTATTTTACACATTAATAACATGATAAGCATAAATCATTTAAATAATTTTAAATGGTTTTAAGTCCTTAATTATGGCACATAATAATGCTACAAATCCTTAATATATTGATTATTTTCCTGGATAAGATTGGTCTTTACTAAGATCTTTACTAGAATGAGCTCGTAATATGAAGGAAATCTACAGATAAAACTAATTATGTGTATAATCAGATCTCAGAAGCTTTGCGTAAAACAATTTTCCACAAAAATATAACTTTTATTAAAAAAAGAGGGACTGGATAGGTTTGGTCTACTTACATTTCTCATAAGCTTAACTACATATTTATTTTTTAATGTATATGATCATGGTAAATTAAAACAGCATCGATATCATTTTCACATCATGAGAATGTTACTCATTATGGATGGATTAAATACAGCGGTAGTTCCAAAGCAACAGAGTGCTTCCTAGTGATAAAAGGCATTTCATCTCTTGCTGCTTATGGAAGCATCCCAAAATTTGGTGGTTTAAACATTAACCTTTTAGTCCACTCACAGTTGATTATTCCGGTCTGAGAGAACTCAGCTGATAACTACTGGACAGCCATACAGCTGTCAGCGGTCAGTCAGCTTGTGTCTGGGTCATCACGGGTGACTTAGTTCACATGTATGCCTTTTTCTGGCTGCTGTACAGGGTGAGAGAGGCAATTGAGTTTACTTCTCTTATAATCCAGCAAGCTAGCCCGATTTCTTCAAATAATGACTGTGTGGTCACAAACACTGCAAAGGAAGCATCCTCAATATAGAGCCCTTGTTAAGCCTTTGCTGATGTCACGTTTGTTATTCAAGTCCATTGTCCAGAGAAAGTCACATGGGCATCCCAGGTTCAAGAGCTGGAGCAACATGTTCTCCCTATTCGTGCTACTCGTAGAATGGAAGTCTTTTATGGGCATTTGGGAATCGATCATATCCATCCTGTAGCTGTGATTTGTTAACGTTTCTCTCAAATGGAAAATACATTCACTCTTATCCCAGGGACCCAAAATGCCTCCTACAGTTCTTCCCTCAGAATTGAAGTCCAACATTTTGTGCTCTAAAATCATGTCCAAAAGGCGGTGTTGGATGTGTTACTCTTGAACTAAAGAGACCAGCTACTGGCACGTTTACTCCCACAGACACAATGTATAAAAGATGTGCTAGACGTGTACATTAGACAAATACTTCACCATCCGAATTAGACCACATGATAGTTTTGCGTACTGTTCTACAAAAAGATCATATGGGTCACCCTTTTTTCAGCTTGCTATACAATCTCCTCACTCATTTTTGTTTTCCTAGCTTCCATAAATAGATTATTCACTATTTTTTCAGCCTCTTTTGTCTCTTCACTGCTTTCTCCAGTCATCACTATCTCCCATTCCCAGGATCAATGACACTTACAAGCGCAATATCTCTGTTAATTACTGATTGCTGTATAAAAAACTATCCACAAAATGTCAGTGATCTAAACCAGTCATCATGCATTTGTCTCCTAATTCTGTGGACTGGCAGGGAGGTCTTTCTTAAATAGTCCAGCCTAGTTGTTTTCTGCCGGACTAGCTTATGCAGCCTCTGGCAGGTGGCGGGTTAGCTAAGGGCTGGATGACTTCTGGTTGACTAGCTCACATGACTGTTACTTGCAAGGCTCTTGGCAAATTGGAGGGGACTGGGTCGTGTGTCTCTTGTTATCCAGGAGAGGGTCTGAGCTTCTTTCACATGGTAGTTGAAACGTCAAAAACATTGCAAAAGAGTTACCCTCAAAGATCAAGCTCGTGCCAAGTCTCTGCTTTTATCCTGTTAATGCCCTATTGGCCCGAGAAATTCATGTGACCATCACAGACTTAAACACTGGAGAAACACTATACTTCTTGATACAAGTGCAAGGGTTTGTGGTCACTTTTGCAATCTATCATGGAAGGTTAAAAAAGGCAGTGTGTCTTGTTTGTATTAACATGAAGTCCCCCCCCACACCCCATGAGACCAAATAGCCACAAAGAAGGTAAGAAATGCAATACATCAGTTTTCTTTCCTTTTTTTTTTTTTTTCGAATGTTGATTTACTTTTGAAAGAGAGAGAGACAGACCATGAGCAGGGGAGGGGCAGAGAGAGAGGGAGACACAGAATCGGAAGCAGGCTCCAGGCTCTGAGCTGTCAGCACAGAGCCCAATGCAGGGCTCGAACTCACAGTTCGCGAGATCATGATCTGAGCTGAAGTCAGTTGCCTAACTGAGTGAGCCACCCAGGCGCCCCTCAGTTCTCTTTCACATATGCACCTTATATTTAACTATCTGGCCTTCTAATTCTTTGACCTTTCATCAGTGAAAAAAATCTTCCACACTCCATGCTCTAGTGTTCTCACTCTTTAGTGTTTATCATTGCTAATCATCACAATTTTCCAAAAATTTAGATTCTTAATCATCTGCTATGAATTATGATTTATATACTCCCAACTTATGTCCTTCAATTCACCCACTTAAACCAATTTAACCTCATCTTGAGCTCCAGTCCAATATCTCTATCACTTTTTGTATTCATCCTTTTCCTTATTTTCAGGCTTAGATACTGTGATATATTAATATAATTACTATCTCTCAGGTAACCTAAGCTAATCTTCCATCCTTCACCCGAGCAAACCTCAAACCTGAATACATCCATTTCTCTATAAACTGGTAACTACCTTGGTGCATTTGAATGGTACTAAAACACACACATACACACAATGGTATGCACTTGTCTCACTTTAAATTTGTGAACACAAACTGCAGGTGTCCCATTTGGGATTTCCTGTCAAGATTGTTAAATTCCCTGGCCAATTCACTTAGCCCCTCTGTGAGAGAACTCCTCACATCACTTCCTCACATACTCTAAGCTAGTGTTATTATCTCACTAAGAATATAGAAACAATTGGAAGTGAATCCCTCATCTTAATTAGAGCCAAATGTAACAATCCACTGGAATCTGCAGGCACATCCATTCTTGTCCTATTCTCACAATGGCTACGTTGCCCTTGGTTACATATTAGTCAATTCCTCTGTTTATATCCCAGATCTCATACTGGTCATGTCTTTCCCTTGGTAATCAATCCCTCCTGCTGTGACATATTTAAATTCTTCATTGGATCATTTCTATCATTTTTTAACTTGATTTACTAACCAGACTTAACTGAATTCACCATTTTCATTATTTTATCTTTATTTAAGGAAACATTTTCAGGAACATGTCTGTCTGTCTCTGTAATATACATGTATACATATAGTCACTACTTCCATAGATCATTCTCCTTTAATCTCTGCAATTAAACATTTATCAAAGTCAAACTGAAACTGCCTTTAATCTTGCCATTTAAAAAATATCTGCAGTCAATTTGATACCTTTCAACAATATTTGAATAAGCTGATAGATGTTTCCCTTCTCAAGTATTTTCTTCCACTTGATATGTATCATGGAAATCTCTTGGTTTTCCATCAAATTTCTGACTACTCCTTCTATTCTTTACAACATCTAAGTGATAGAATTTGGTTTTATTTCAGAAACACTAGTGTTTTCAAGAATTTTCAGAATTTCCCTTTAATCCCTACACTCACTACCTTCCAGATGATCTCAAATTCTGTTGGCTTTATGTTAGTTGTATTCATTGATTCCTCCTGAATTCATATAGCAAACCATCATTTCTCCTTATTACCTATGTATATAACTTTCCAAATACAACATTTGTATTTGGATGTCAATCAAATAAGATCTTTCACAGGTCTAAAAAAATTCAAATCCAACATTCCCATATGACTGCCAATCTTCTGCATGCTAGTATGACTTCAGAAATCACCCAGTTGAAAGAGCTAGGGGGAAAAAAAACTAAAAACAAAAACACCTCAGTCATACTCAGGTTTTAGTTTTTCTCCACTTCACATGTTGGCCTGACCTCCAAAGGTCATATATCAGTAAAGAATATGAAGGAAAACAAAAGTGATTCTTTGAAAATATAAATAAATTGATATGACTTTAGCCATGTTAACTAAGATAAAAACAAAGGATCCGAATTCTTAATGAAAGAAATGAAAGGAGGAATCACTACAGATCCAAAGGACATCGACAGGATAATAAAGTACTATGAATAACTCTACGTCTACAAATTTGACAACGCAGATACAACAGACCAATTCCTTGAAGGACCTAATCTGCCAAAACACAAGAAGAAACACATTATCTGAACAGGCTTATATCAAAGAAATTGAGTCAATAACTTTCCAGAACAGAAAGCACCAGGCCCAGATATCAGCAAATCTAACCCATCAACATATAAAAAAGAGTATACATCTCACCAAGTGGGATTGATCCTGGAATGTAAGGCCAGTTCAATATTTAAAAATCATTAAATGAGAATCTAATGATGGATATATAATTTTACATTTGTCTAAACTTATAGAATGTACAACCAGGAGGGAACTATAATGTAAACTGTGAATATTGGGTGATTTTGACATTTTAGTATAGGTTCATACTATTTTTGTAAAAAAAATGCACCATTCTTGTGGGGAAGGTTATGAATGTATGAAGGAAGAGTCATGTGGATGTCATGTGGCTCTCCCCCATTCTGTACTTCCCAATCTCATTTTGTGATACTTTTTTGCTTGTTTAACTTGCTCCGGTCACATTCACTCAACTGGACACCTCTTGCATTAGCAATTAGCTGCATGCAGAGATAATCTGTCAATTATTTGCTTCAGTTTTACCACACATGTCACTTTATAGCCCCCAAATCCTCTTCTACCTTTACCCGGATACACACAGAAGCTACTCAGTCATCGTTTGTGTAAGTTTGTATAAACACACTAATTTTTAACACTTCATGCTATAACCTGTGACAATGAGAATCATGTTTATAACATTATTCTAGCTCTAGCTGGATAATTCTGAAATATACTTTATACTGCTCCTTAGAAGTTCCTACAAGGATTATGCCTCAATTGCCTATTAGGATAACAAAACTACTTAGCCTTATGTTGACTTACTCTCCTTCCTCTTGTGATTATTACATTTTTCCTAGCCTCTTCCTCCTACCTCTCCTACATACAAACCATTTATCAAGCTCTCTTCTTTCAGGGCAACCCTGATTGAGACAATTAGGAATACCAGCAATGTTTTTCTTCTGTGAGTGATGTTACTTCAGAATCTCCTATTGCCAGGGTTAAGTGGATTGGTGATAACTATTGACATGTAATAGAATTATAACTAAGATTTTTATAAGAGATGGATTGGAATATGTGCAAGTATAACATGAAATGTCGGTTTGCACAATACACTTTATTAATATAGGAGCAATGATAATATTAAAGACTGTACAATTAGCTAACTTTTGTTAATATTTTTAGAAGCTCATAGAAAAAAATTGAAATTAGCCAGCTACCAATCCTCCTAGTAGAATAGAGATGACATTGATGAAAACCAGACCCAGAATTTCAATATAAATATTCTTGAACTAGAAAAGATATAGAACAAACAGCCTCTATGGGTTTCCTATGCCCAAGAAGAGAGACCATACTTGAAGTAAAGAAAATTCTAGAGACCCAGATTGTGAGCTATTAAGTAAAAGAGCTTGATGATTTTGAATCTCTATATTCATCTTCAATATCTTGTTTGGAAGAAGCCACTCCCTCCCCCATGATGAATCCTTTCCTCATATAAAGGCTCTTATGGCTCAAGCGTCTTGCAAGATGATGCTTGGATTATTCAATACTTGCCTCCATTTCTCTTCATGTCCTGATCTGTAAGTAGGGGCAGGTGAAACAGAGCTAAGACAAGGTAATTAATTATCAAGTAGTTTCTCCAGGAGAAAAAAGAGAAACACATTCAAGTGACTAAAACATCTGACTAATAAGTTGGAAAGTATTAGGGAACATATGTTGGAGTGTTATCTGGGAGTTGAGATCTGGGCTGGGACTACTAAATACATAGCTTCTTGCAATGGAGGTCCTCTGCTGTGACTCCGTGTTTAATGTTCTGGCAGGAACACCAGAAGATAGTGCTTCATTGCTTTTTAAATCTTGAAAACACTTGTCTATGGTGAGTAAATAGAATATTTAGAATAATGTCAGGAGAATTATGTAGGTGAGCAATACAGAAAGGATCCAATATGTGAGATCAGACAATCTACCACTGAATGGCTCCCAGAAAATCTCTTTCACCAATAAGAACTTGCTAAGGGAGACACTGACCTCTCTGGAAAGCTCATCAATGCTTCCTTTTAGGCCAAGGTTGACGTCAGAAGGTACTGCCATGGGACTATGCTTCCTAGTACCATCTGGCATGAATTTTAAAGCAGAGGAGGCCAGGAGGTCAATATTTATCATCAGAGATAATCTCAAGGAAACTATCCTCCTGAGCATCAAGATTAGAGAGTTAACTGGTGGATTAAATTGTCTCTTCTGAGTTCCTCTGTGGAAAATTCTGAGATCCATTTTACATGGCTCATAAGAGGCTCCCTGATAGGATTGAACCCCATTTTTACCACAACAGTGATCAGCTTGATAACACCCTTGAATTAGTTTTGTATACTTGCCAGTTTCACTCTTTCCGGCCTCTTGATCAGCACATCATTTCCAAGTGAATGCAAGCCTTTGTCTTACATTGGGTTTCCTTAAAGCAAAATCTAAGACATTAACATGCTTATTTCTCAAACACATACAACAAACTCATTTTCGCCTCAGTTAATGGACTCTCTCCTCTCTCTGCCTAGTATTCTGGTGCTCAGAAAGATACATTGCTTATTTAGATAAATTTCTGAATAAATCAAAGAAATATCTACTTTAAAGAGGCCTTCCTTGACCTGGCCAACACTTCCTATTCCTTCCTTACTCTAACAGTGCTTAATTTTACACGTTTACTATCCTAGTCACTTAATTTTAAATACCATGATGTTAGGACTTTACGTAGGAAGTGGATTTTTTTAATACCCACAGATCTTTCTAATAGCAAATGATTACAAGATGTCTTTTGACCAAGTATCCCATTTTTCTCTAATGGAACAAAAACTGTTTCCTAAAATTATAAGGTAACACAAAAAATTGAGTTGTCAAATTAAGCTTACATGAATAATAATATTATGATTGAAAACAGTGCCAAATTTACTAATAATATAAGAAAGGTGAAATTTTCATTGGATGAAAACTGAGACATTCATGTGTAGCTTCCCCCAGAATTTATTTCTCTATAACATTGGGAAGCTTCTTTGTTTCAGGTTTAATATGGCATGGGATTGGAATAAGTTATGTGTATACATTGCTTCACAAGGTAATCCATTTCATTATAGAATACCTTATATCTCATCAAAGAACCAGCATCTCACTGGTTACATTTTCTATTTAGGCAACAGTTCCAATTTCTGAAAATCCCCAAACTCCAAGTTTAATTACAATAAGTAACCTAGAGAGATCAGATCTAGATTGCTAAAAACATGTTCTAGATTATAACTCTCCTTCATGCTATAAATGCTGTTTGTATGTCTATGAGGGAGTATGTTTTTTTAGCACATTTATTAGAAGGCTTCTTTGGTGTTTCTTTATTCCAGGGATCACAGGAAGTAAGAAGAAAGGAGTTCCATTCCCATTGTTAAGTTTTTATGCCCCAGAGCTCCTAGTATTCCAAAGTATGAAATGGCAACAGTAATACTAGATAAAATACAAGAGTTGGAAATTTGTGTGTGTGTGTGTGTGTGTGTGTGTGTGTGTGTGTGTGTGAGAGAGAGGGAGAGAGAGAGAGAGCAGGGAAAGGACAGAGAGAGAGGGAGAAGAGAACCTTAAGCAGGATCCACACCCAGAGTGGAGTCTGACACAGGGTTTGATCTCACAAACCGTGATGCCATGCCAAAATAAAGAGTTGCAGATGCTCAACCGAGTCACCCAGTCACTACCTCCAATTTTATTTATATAGAACCACCACAAAATTCAATGAGAGAAGTTATTACTTTTTGTAGCCATAGTTTCTCCGATGAACACCTCACAAAATCTTTCTGATACAAATGTTAATAAACCAATCCCCAATCAGCTGATAACTAAAAACCATTTTCTGTGTTGCCACTGGTATAAGGAATGACTCTATCCACGGCTTCGGGCAACGCAGTTTGCACCTCACTTCTGCTTCATCACACTGTGTTTTGGGCCCTTATTTTTCCTTTAGATACAACAATACAAAATCTGTTGAATTTCATCGTATTTTTCTTTTAAACATAGAATTTTCCAGAAGGTCTGTGAAATTATCATCTTTCCTGAAAGTTACTATTCCTTTTGTTTCTAACAGAACTCTAGACCTTTCACTGTTCCTCTAATAAAGTCAGTTTCCATATTGGTGTTTTTCTCATGTAAAACAACAACAACCACAACAATAACAAACTATAAAATGCAGAGGTGCCTGGCTGGCTCGGTCAGTGGAACATGTGACTCTTGATCTCTGGGTTGGAAATTCAAGCCCCATGTTGGGTGTAGAGATTACTTAAAAACTAAAATCTTTAAAAAAACAAAAACAACAACTATATGTTGCAAACAGGTGGTAAATATAAAAACATTAATAGGTCGTAAAAGTTATCAGTAACAAGAAAGTAAAGATGAAGGACTATAATACTGATTATTACTATATTTTTAAATTTTTTTTCATATAATCCTTCAAATAAGATATAAATAGATGTTTATTGATTTTTCCACAAATATGCTTTCCTATAGGCTTATGAATATAACCACAATTATAATTGAATTCTGTGTATTGTTTTTGTGGATTTTCCTTCTGTTTGAAAGTAAGGGATACGTAAAATATCTTTACTCTTAAGTCTTCTTTTTTGTCTTCATGTATTTTGAATAATAGATTAAAAAGAACAAAGAATAAATTTGAAGAGTTAGTATATGACTGACAGACTAATTAAAATAGAGGTCAGTTTTTATGTTTCATTATTTTTGAATATTCTTAGGTCATCTTTGCCAATGTTGTTTACTGCGTTTTATTTATTTATTTATTTATTTATTTATTTATTTATTTAAAATATTTTATTTATTTGTTTTATTTTATTTTTCCTGGTAGGTGATTCTTGTATCAATCCTATATAAAAATACATTCACAATCATAGCTTACGATGCAATGCTTTGTAGAAATCTAAAGCTTCTTACCCTTTTTAGGAGTACAGATGTATGTAAATTCATGTTTTACAAGAAACACCTTAAAGAAAGGATTATGGTTCAATTAGTTTATTTTGGCAGTAATCCTGGGAAGCACTGAATGAGGGAGGAATGGGCGGGAAAGGAAGGGGACCCTGTAAATGTAATGAGTACATTCCTGCGTGGGTACTGGAGGCTCTGGAATATTTACCCTCTAGCTCGTCGCTCTCACTGTTGAGGGTGACTACAGAGGGTATGAACATTCCCCCCCCCTGGAAATTTCAGTCTGCCTCTCAGGGAACAGAGGCAACTTCAGAAAAAGAAACCAAGAGCTTGGTTGAAAGCAAGCCCTTACCGTGAGTCAGAACCAGTCACAGAAACTGCAGGTAAACTGTAAGGTAAGCTAATGAGATGTAGATAAGGCATCCACAGAACTTGATCCTAGAGAGTGAAACTATAAACCTGAATAGTTCCCCCAAATGACCACTCCCACTGTAACTTTCTTGTAATATCTTTTTTTTTTTTTTAAGTAAGGTGTTTGAGAAGCATTTAGTATAAGCTATAGAGTATAAGCAAACTGCTAAGACGTGGGATGAACTGGAAAAAATGTCTAGTGAAATGAGGAAACCATGAAGGATTCTATGGTAAAAGATTACAAGTTTTCTTTGCTAGAATTTCTTCATGTTGGGGACATCCATATTTGTACTGTATTTCTACTCTTCCATCCATATTTCCATCTGCTACATAGATTTGCCTCAATTATTCATATGAATCAAGTCAAGCAGGAGGAATGTGCTAATGGAATTTCTTCCTCAGAATTTTTATGTACAAACCTAAGATTTTTGCTTTTAGAGTTTTAACTAGCTTTTTATTTATTTATTTATTTTTTTGAGTAATCTCTACACCCAACATGGGGCTTGAACTCATGACCACAAAATCAAGAGTCTCATGCTCTTGATGAGCCAGCCAAGTGCTCCCAAATAGCTGTAATTTTTAAAACTAAGATAAAAGTGTTAAGCTGTGACGTGTCCTCATACACTGATACGATTGATCTGTTTGTCTTTATCACCCAGGACTCTGAAACAGCAAGCAATTCCTAGGTTGAAGTATCAGGGTGATATTCTAGTTCTTTTTCTGGGAGAATCTACAGAAATTACTACTGGCCAATCAGTGCTGATAGCTTTTTTACCCTCACACTTGAGTTTTCAGTTGTGAACTAACATTAATTTTACTTTCTTCTATTGTGACATTGATGATGATGATCCAAGATATTATCAATTGTTATATTTAAAAATTTTGTTCTACTCTGGTCAAGGGTTAGAGTCAGCAAGTATTCATTAAGTTTAATAGTTTGTGTATTTTTAAATAGATTTTATTATTTATTCTTATTTTTATAAGTAGATTTTTAGAACATTTATAAATTTATTGAAATTGAGAGGAAAACATCTTCCATATATCTCACATTTATTTTTCCCTATTAACACCTTTTATCAGCATGGTGCATTTGTTACAGTTAATGAACTAATCTACATGTATTGTTTTATTCAGTCTTCCTTAGTTTTCACCTAATACCCTTTGTTCCAGGATCCTATCCAGACTACTACATTATATTGAGATGTCACATTCATTACTTTGTAACAAATTTAAGCAAACATTAGTACATTTCCACTAAAGAACTAAGGTATTGTTTTATAATTCAGGAAAATATTTAGTAATTTTTAACATTTCTTTTCTCATTTTGCACTAAATTGTTTGGACCCTTAGAAAGGGGAGGGGGGTGCTTCTGGGCAGCTCAGTTGGTTAAGCGTTTGACTTCAGCTCAGGTCATGATCTCACAGTTTGTGAGTTCGAGCCCCGCATCGGGCTCTGTGCTGACAGCTCAGATTCTGGAGCCTGCTTTGGATTCTGGGTCTTCCTCTTTCTCTGCCCCTCCCCCCACCTCTCTCTCTTTCTTTCTCAAATAAATAAACATTTAAAAAGTATAAGGAAGGAAGGAAGGAAGGAAGGAAGGAAGGAAGGAGAGTTGGGAAGCCAGTTTATGACTGTTGGAGCCACCAGCATCTGTCCAGACTGCACATCTAGTCTGGACAGCATCCCTGGACAGAACAAACTTCCCTTTTAACCTTTCCACTCCCGCCCAGGATATCCATTACACCAAATTAGATAAGCTTCCTGTGCAGCCACTAAATGGCTTTTCATTCATTTATCCACTTGTTTAAATAACCCAAGGGTTGATCATCTGAATAATGCTATATTGTCCAGTTACAGCACTGGAAATGACAAACATGTTGATTCTTCCTGTATTCTGGACAGGTGCCTCCGTAGCTGAGAAGGTAGGGGTATCTGTGACTGCTTTTGTGTGCCTAAAAATAGAGCCATATATTCACCTAGATGAAAATGTTTTTGTACATTTAAACACATTTTGTATTCAAGTGCTAAAATGTCGTTGAAAAAAATAACAAGATATTCTTACACAAAGTAGTTCTAATCTTATAGAAAAGCTTTAAGATTTTTTTTGGTAGCCTAATTTTTTTGGGGGGGAGGGGAGGTTGTGGGGGAACCAGAGCTTGATGGCAGAGGGTGAGTATAGTAAGATGGAGGAAAATATTAAGAGACTCCAGGGTCGCCTGGGTGGCTTGGTCGGTTATGCGTCCGACTTCAGCCCAGGTCATGATCTCACGGTCTGTGAGTTCAAGCCCCGCGTCGGGCTCTGTGCTGACAGCTCAGAGCCTAGAGCTTGTTTCAGATTCTGTGTCTCCCTCTCTCTCTGCCCCTCCCCTGTTCATGCTCTGTCTCTCTCTGTCTCAAAAAATAAATAAACGTTAAAAAAATTAAAAAAAAATTAAAAAAAGACTCCAAAAGCAATCTATCCTAACGGATTAATGTTTTAGAAAAATGTAACACTATCTTCTTATGACAAGAGTTTTACCTGAAACTAACACAAATGGAGGTTAAAACAAAATAGATCTTTGGAAAATACTCAGAAATCACCAGGTAGCAAGTTTGACTGTATATTGTGAACAAGAACGGATGTTGAGAATAGACCTAGAATAAGGCAAATGTGGAAGTAGAGATAGAAACCCAGTAAAGACTGGACGGGTGTTCAGCAGACCTGTCTTTTCTTCACAAAAAGAAAGCAAGACCCCATTTTCCAAGTTGTCTTGGAGTTAAATATGACAATGTGACTTACTTTCATTCCATGTATGTGTATGGACATCTTGTGTATTACTTCTGTACTTGTGTATTCTCCCACACACAGTTCTTTCCCCCCAGCACCCTGCTGTGTGTTGACACCCATGAGAATCTTAGAATCCTTGAAGATGGCAGACACGACCATACGGAGTGCCCGAATAATTCATGAAACTGGGGCACTTCCTTCCTCTCTGTCTTGAATTGATACAAACAAGAAATCTCTCTTTAGTTGACTTGCATGGTTTCCTTCATCTCTTAAAACTGTTATGATCCCCTTACCTCATGCAGAAACTGATACAATGAAGTAGACGGTTGCCTTAAATCAAACCCAAACTGTAGGGCCTTGTTCTAGAAGTCAGGTAGTGGTCAGGGAGGAAGATGGTAGGAGATGTTGGACAGATGAAGAACCTAATGGAAGAAAATTCTTGTATTTCTCAATGTTTCTGCATTATCTAGGCCTTCCGAGCAATGGAAATAGACAACTACAATAGATACAGAGCCTATCTCTGCCTTTCGTACCCCACTGTCCTCCTCTCCCCCGGAGATATTTGTCACGTTCCAGAGTAATAAACCCAGAGATATCTTTTTTCTTTCTCCTAGTGGTGTCTTCTTACTTTTTAGAGCAAAAGGTAAGGTCTTTATTTCCAGAGAGGAAGACAGGCAGTTACTCTGGTGGCTCTACCTGAGAACCGAGGCTCAGAATTTTGAGGTTCTTCTCCTACTGTGCACGACTGCTTACACAGGTGCGCCTCTGACTCCCATCACCTCACCCGGTGGAGAAATGTGTGCGGGGAAACCAACACATGATGCTTTGTAAATGGTCTTTATTCCGGTCCAGAGATTGGTATTTTCTTTCAGGATATGAATATATAAATCTTAATCGATCCATGCTATGTAGTAGCAAAATACTTGGTAAAATTATCTCCTTTGGGAAAAAAAAATTATCGCCTTTGATATTTAACTAAGATTTTTCTGAGTTTGTAGATTTGAGAATGGGGTTGGAAAGCAGGTTGTTAGAAATATAGATGATTACTGGCTGCTTTTAACTAAAGTAGAAAGACGTGAGCCCAGACAATACGTGGTTTATTTACAAACTGATAGGACAGAAAATAGAGCATGTCAGAATATTTGAAGCCTCAAAGATATTGTTTTCATGACCTACAGAGGGAAGAATTGGCTTTATGCAGTAATAATAAAGTGACAAAGAAACTCGAGAAATTTGATGAGAAGGATTGGTAAGGCGTAATTCTTTCAGACTTCAAGTAGTAGAAATGCCATGTTACTTTTTCTTATATTCTTATAGTTTTATTGATGAATAAATGACAACATCACTATAAGTTCAAGATGTATAGCATGATGGTCTGATTTACATGTATTTTGAAATAGTTGCCACAACATGTTCGGCTAACATCTATTTTCTTATATAGACACAAGGAAAAGAAAAGAATACAGTGGACACAATTTGATGAGATTCAAGATTTAGCAACTTTCCTCCGTGCCATATGGCATTGTTAGCTGCAGTCCTCATGCTGTACATTACACCCCTAGTACATACTTATCACTGGAAGTTTGTACTTTTGAGCCACTGGTGGCATTTTGAATTGCCATTTTAAAAGCTTTTGGATGGTACAGTCCCATTTATATTTAGCCCTGCCACAAAAGACATTAAGATTGTAGTCTTCCTTTTCCAGACATGTGACTTCAAGATTGTCATCATTAGTTCAAGGGGGCTGGGTGGCATGTTTTGGTCCATCAGGCCGCTGTACCAGAATGTCACAGACTGGGTGGCTTATAAACCAATTTATCTCTCATAGTTCTGTAGGTTGGGAAATCCAAGTGTCTTGTGACATTGCTTCCTAGTTCTTAGCTGCTTTTTCTCTGTGCCCCTTCATGATGAGTGATCTCTCTCTCTCTCTTTCTCTCTCTGGGGTGCTTTTCCTGATCCTATTAATAAGAACATTCATCTTATTCACAAGTGCTTTACCCTAATCACCTCCCAAAGGTCATACCCCAAACACCATTACACTGGAGGTTAGGTTTCAACCATACATATTTGGGGGTGGAAGTGGAAGGTAGTCTATAACAGCAGGAATCAAAGGGACAAAAATAAATTGAGACCTATGGCCAGCAAATAACTGTGGTTATAGGTTCCTGGAACTAGCTGCAATTCAACTGATTAAGAGTCATGTTTTATGGAAAACATGCTGCCCAAACTCAAAAGGCAGGATTAAAATAAGCTTTAACTGTCTCGAGTTTAGAACATCCCTTTAATCTCCAAACATATGAGGATAAAACATAAGTTGTATTTCTTAGAAGGCAATTGCATTTCCAGATTTTTTAAAATTTAAGTGTTTGTTATTGGATTCACTATTCATTATACAAAGTATAGTTGTTTTGTATTGCATTGATCTTATCTATTTTTCAATTTGATACCAATTTCTTCCTGATTGTATTAAATTCTATAATATTTTTAACTACTTACACTGCCTCCGTTCTTGCTTTATATTCTTGGATTTTAAGATGCTTAATGGAGTTTAACACAATGATTTTTAGATGTCTTTGATGATTTGCTTTCTTAACGTAGTGGTCGATATTATTTCACATGTTTAACCACATTTGTTGTTGTTGCTTAAAACTTTTAGTTTTCTGAGGCGTCTGGGTGGCTCAATCAGTTAAGCATCAGACTCTTCTTGGTCTTGGCTCAGATCATGATCTCATGGTTTGTTAGAGCCCCATTTTGGGCTCTGCACTGACAGTGTAGTGCCTGCTTGGAATTCTCTATCCCTCCCTCTCTGCCCCTTCCCCACTGTCTCTTTCTCAAAATAAATACATAAACTTTAAAAAAAATAAAATAAAATAATTCAAATTCTTATCTTAAAAATAAAAAAAAAACCCTTTCAGTGTTCTGTTTCATAATACTGTAATCTGATAATTTAACTCCCGTCTGGTCCACCTTGATTTTTAAGATCATAAAGTCTTTCACATGACCATTTTAGGTTTTTATTGACTACACGAGGCTGCATATTGTCTTTGTAGGAGATTTCTACTGATAGAATTTAATCAACTTTATTGATAATATCATTCAGTTCTTGTATATAATTATTGATTACTTAATTTAAATTATGTGACAAAGACCAAATGGTAATGTATCTGCCAATTCTTCCTTGCTTATCTTTGGATTTGCTTATGTAGCAGCTATAATGTTTCCCAAACAAATAGCTATGGTTAGAAATAGTCTGCCTTTAAACGCTCTGTTTTTGACCTTTGGATGGTGTTTGTATTGTTACCTGTAGGTTCGTTGTAATTAATTTTGTTACTTAAGTATTTGCAAGGCATATATTTATACACATTTAGTTTTACAATTCATGTATTTTTTATGAGTGGTATATATACACATATATATATACAGGCAGTTTTCACTTGGCATAGAACCTTGTTAACTGGCACTTGGGCATATCTGGAGGATACAACTCCAATATGCACAACTTCCAGTCAGTGTGGTTCTGTGAAAACTAGGCAGACTCTGTAGTTGAATTTTGCATTTCCTGTCAAACACTGAACACATAAATCTTTCATTAGGGAAAGACAGTAGAATATATTTTTTTTATATTTTTAAATATTTGAAATAGTTTCTTCCATCTGTATTTACTGATTTATACTTTCTTTTTTCCTATTAATTTCATTTGTGACTAAATGAATGAAACTCTCTGTAATTTATAAAATGAAAAGGTTTTTTTGAAAAACCTTGATTTGAAAGGTACTTGTGATATTTCTAATTCTAGAGGTTCTGATTATTTTAATAGTCATTTTTGGGGTTGCATAGATCTATATGTCACCCAAAGTAATTTAAACAATTTTTACTTCCCTCCAATGACATGAAAGATTTTAATCTTATATTGCTTCACACTACCCTTCCTTCTAAAATTCTGTTGACGGTCTGATCTGGGATGATTAACTTCAGTTAGCTTTTCTAATACTCTCTGGAGACTAAAGGTGCTGTATTCAGATACTGAGCAATTATATGCTTATTTACAAATGGGAAGATGATTATTTGACACATTAACCTAAGTATAAACAAACAACAAATAAACATTCAGACTTTATTAGCTGCCAAATCATGCTGAAGCAAAGGTCTGCGAAAAATCTGCTTATTATATAAGAGAAATTGATGAAATAAGTACTTACTTGTTTGGAATGCAAGCATCTGACCTATAAACTCTGCAAGTTTTAAAATATAACGTAAAGAATCACATGAATAATACATGATTATTATCAGAATGTTACTTTATACGTTTATATCCTCAACTGTACACATCAACGTTTTTAAAATATTCCCTCTTTTTAAAAACACATAATCAAAACTCTCTTTTTTATTTTTAATTGACGTATAGGTTACATATTGGCTTCAGGTATAATCTAGAATATTTTTGAGCTTAGCTTTTTAAATGTATGTATAATTTATGCACTTTTCCTCCGATTTTTACACACTTCAATTTCCATGACCTCACCCTGTAGGTAATACAGTGAAGAGGCAAAGCAAATCAGTTTTTTTCCTGCAATTTGAGATCTTGGTATCTTGCCACCTATTTCTCAATAAAGGGATTATGCATGGACTGTTAATACGGATTTCATCAACACCTAACATAAGAAAACATTTTCCAGAAGCATGATTTTCGGTAAGGGGCTACCTGTGTCTGTTATAGCCTCAATTTATTTAAAATTCTTCCACCGCAATACAGACTAAAAAGGTATAATATGTAGAAAAAACTAGAGGAACCAAAAGTACATTATTGCCTCCAAATAAATTGAAGAAAATCAGAAAATTAGAAGAAAAGATTTTTTTTTCATTTCATATAGAGTGAATGAGGAGTAAATTTCCTTACATGAATGAAGCAGTGGGGACACACACACACACACACACACACAGTCATGGACTACCTAGGAATTCTTGAGAGCCAAGAATAATTCACTTTGGGTGTGTTATGTGTGAGAGTTGAGTTATGCCTCTCTGGGAACTTGCAAAATTATTTGCAGACAGCAGTAGAGTGTCCTAAGTCTTCTAATAGGATCCCATGAGCCAGACCTGCCATCTCTCCTCCAAAGAAATCCCATCTCTTGAGAATAAAATCATAGGTAGACTTAAAGTTCTGTAGGAGTTAGGATGTTACCAGGGCTGATTCTCAGTATGTTTTCCTCCTGGAGCCCGAGGAAAGACTGACATGCAAAAATAAGTATCCAGATTTGCAACTACCCTGACCGGGGTGGTTATACCAGCCCCTGCTAGTTCAAACTTGAATTGCACTTCACTGAAATAATCCACATCGCTCTCTACTATCCACAGATTTTGAAATTAGGAGAAGTGTCGAGAGGGAGGAATTGTTCTGTGCTGATGTTGAAACTGTGGGCAACATCTAGCAAACTCTGGCAAATCACCAACTGTGTCACCAGATTGTTACCGGACAGGTGGGTCCCGGACTAATCAGTCCCCAAGAGACAAGTGATGGTAGGAAAACCTTTATCAGGAAGCTGGCAACCTGGGAAGATAGTGGATTAATGTCTCAGTGAGTACCTTCCCCATCAAGGGGGAGCCAGAGGGTTTTAAGGTGTGGGAAAAGAGAACAGGGCTATGTGCAGGAGAAGCAGGTGTCCAGGACGTTAGTCGTATGTCAACATGACCCTGGACAGACTTGCTGGAATCAGTGGTAGCTGTTTTTCAATGTAGTCATTCTTACTCTTCTGGGAAAATTTGATTCTTCATTCCTCAAGGTCAGTGGTCTACGGATCTCAAGGGAAGTAGGTTAGTTCTGATACAGATCGAGGGACTTAAGTCATCAAGCAAGGAGCAGGTAAGCTTAAAGCACGTTAACCCTCAAGGCCGTGTAGACTGCTGTTACAAAATGAGCTTCCTTTGTTACATAGTCCAGTTTCAATACTCACAAGAGTCCACCTGCATTAGCCTTGTTAAGGAAACTCATTGACCAGAGGGAATACCATACCTAGGTAATATTTCGCTCTGAGACTCAAATATCTCAGAGGTATAATAAAAAAAGAAATCCCTAAAACCCGAAGTGAAACTAAAAAAAAGATAGTCTGTAGGCAGATCAGCCTTGACTTAATCACATGGATCTTTCCCAGTATCAGGAAACTTGACAAGACAGTGACTGAAATCCTACTCAAAATTTCAGTAACAGCCTAATCTGACCCTGGCCTCAGATCTTAATGGGTGTTCTGTTAAAAGTATGCTCTAAAGAGGTCTGTGGGTCTAAATATATATATATATAAACTAAAAGAACAGAAAATGAAAAAGCAGCCGACTACTTGGAAAAATAAAACAAATATTTGATGAGCACTTAGGAATTAATGATGCCATGGGGATTTCTCCTGAAGCAACAATATCTGCTTTTGGTTCTGATTTACTAAGATACTAGAACAGTAAACATCCATCTGTATCAATTAGTAGACACAGAAGTTCCCTTTCCTTGTTAGTATTGCACCTATTGTTAAAATAAGAGAACTTCTAAGATAGATCCATGGCCTTAGAGGACCAGTTTTGAAATCTAGAGGGACAGAGGTGCCTGGCTAGCTCAAGTCAGTTAAGCCTCCGACTTTGGTTCGGTTCATAATCTCATGGTTCATGGGTTCAAGCCCTGCATCAGGCTCTGTGCTGAAAGCTTGGAGCCTGGAGCTTGCTTTGGATTCTGTGTTTCTCTCTCTGTCGCTCTCTCTCTCTCTGCCTCTCCCCAGCTCATGCTCTCATTCTCTCTCTTAAAAATAGATAAACTTGAAAAAAAAATAAATTAAAAAAAAGAAACCTAGAAAGACTTCAAAGGTACAAGAAATGAACATGCCACCCAAAAGTTTTTGTGATTAAAAATTGAATGTGCAGGACCTAAAGCCTTTCATAGCTCTGCAAAGACAGCGTTTAAATTGTCAAAAGACATGTAAAACGCTATTTCCAAATGTAGTGACTTAAAAGTCACTTACAGGTGCCTGGGTGACTCAGTGGGTTGAGCGCAGACTCTTGATTTCGACTCAGGTCATGATCCCAGGGCCGTGGGATCGAGCCCCCCACCCCCCGGAGTGGAGCCTGTTGAGATTCTCTCTGTCTCTCTCCCTCTGACCCCTCCCCTGCTCATGCTCTTGCTCTCTCTCTCTCTCTCTTTCTCGAATAAACAAACAAACAAACAAACAAACAAAACACATATTGCTCATGATTCTGCACTATGAGCTGGGTTCAGGTAAGGAGATATTCTGCTAGCTTTGGCTTGAGTCACCATGGGGTCACTGTCACCTAGAAGCCTGAGTAGCACTCACAATCCAAGGTAACATATTGGTATGTCTGTTGTTTCAACAGGAAAACGTGGGAGCTTCCAAATCACCTTCTCCTCTTGTCCTCTGAGCCAGGGAAGCCAACACTCTTCACAGGTAAATCACTGTCTGAGAAGCTGAAAACAAACTGCCAGGACTCTTAAAACCCAGGTCCAGAACTAACACAATGGTGCTGGTGTTCTGGACAAACTATTACAAGCTCAGCCAAGACTCAAGGGAAAAGGAAAAAAAAAAAAACACCTTTGTGTGGGAGGAGTGGCAAATATTTTATTGTCCCGGCAAACCACATGGACATGAAATTGAGAAACAAATCATAGGACCATAAGAACCTATCCATGTGAGAGTATGAGGCTGTGAGTTCACAATATGCTTTCTATCTCTACCCCCTACCCCTTATCTGTGTTCTTGACAATATTCTGCATAAGACAATTATTGAAAAATAATTGAAAAATAGTTTCATTTTGTGAGTGTCTCCTTCAAAACCAAAATTCAGTGCTCCAGCACTTTATGGCTTCTCCTCACCTGAGCAAAGACTGTACTTCTCTGGCCAGCTTATTCTACCTGCCCTGCAAAAGACCTTGGCAACTGGTACCAGACATCAAAGTGTCTGCCGTAACTTGCTCACTTACAAAGGCTGAAGCATGAAAGTTGAGGCATGTCATCATTTTGTGTGCATAGTACTTTGATAGCTTTAAAGAATAATGTCTTGGTCCCTCTGGGCCAAGTTCTGAAGGTGGGAAAATCCAAGATCAAGGTGCTGGCAGATTCAATGTCTGATGGGGGGCCTGATCCTTGGTTCACGGATGGTCTTCTTGCGGTGTCTTCACATGGAGGAAGGAACAACAGAACTCTCTGGAGCCTCCTTTTTTTTTTTTTTTTTTTAACTTTATTTTTCTGAGTGAGAGAGAGAGAGAGAGAGCACAAGCGAATGCAAGCAGAGGAAGGGCAGAGAGAGAGGGAGACCAAGGATCCAAAGTGGGCTCCACGCTGACAGCAGACAGACCGATGTGGGGCTTGAACTCACTAACCGAGAAACCATTGACCACCATAACCTAATTATGTTCCCAAGGTCCCACTTCCTAATACCATTGCATCAGGGAACTAGGTTTCAGCACATGAATTTTGGAGCAACAAAAGCATTCCATCTGTACCAAATAATGATTGGTTTATGTAGTGATTCCATGGGTTTGGTTTTTGTTTTTGTTCTGTTTTTAGTAGAAATAGAGGGCTTTTACACCCTTGTGTGTCATAACCAGAAATAGAACATAAATTGAACTCCCTTCCCCCATGTGTATGTATCTTATGTATCTGTGTATCTATTCAATTCTAGAAGTTCTTGTTACTTTTTAAATCTTCGCGGTTTGTTGTATTTGGCCCTCATATATATATATATATATATATATATATATATATATATATATATGAAACTTCTGTATCTGATTCGGCAGGGTTTAATTTCATCCACATTGGTTGGCTTTCTCAGTATTTTTCAGGGGTATGTAGTTGAGTTGGAATTTCTTGGGACTTTATGGCTTTTATCCAAGGACACTGTTACTCTCGTCTGTGAGCATTTTCACATGGTTCTTCCATGGATCCAGTGGCAAAGCAACGATAGATCTTTGTATGTGAAATAATTTTTCTTCTTTTTACCACACCAGCCAGGGAACTTACACTTCAGTTTATGACCCAAAATCAAGGATAGGAGTTCAAAATAAGATTTCTCAGGAGAGCCTTCTTAGTTTGTTTTCTTTCTGCTCACAGCAAACAAGTAGTTTTAAAAAAAATTAACATTTATTCATTTTTGGAGAGACAGAGAGAGGGTGTACGAGTGGGGGAAGGACAGAGAGAGAGGGAGACACAGAATCTGAAACAGGCTCCGGGCTCTCAGCTGTCAGCACAGAAGCCGACATGGGGCTCAAACTCATGAACAGTGAGATCACCACCTGAGCCAAAGTCGGATGCTCAACTGATTGAGCCACCCAGGCGCTCCAAACAAGTAATTTTTTGTTGATGTTTGTTCACTTGCTGGCTTGTTTTTGCCTTTATTCCCCTAGTTACCCATTAATGTTGTTTTTCTCCAGGGGCGCTTTTCAGCCTTTTAACTTGCACTGTATCCAGGTACCCCCTACCCCCAACAATTAAGCCTTTTTTTTTTTGCTTCGCTTTGCTTTCTCTGATATCCAATCAGTTATTTTATTCTACCATAAACCTTACGCATGCTTAACAAAATATGTTCCCTTTTAGCATTCAATCCAGTAGTTTTAGGTGTACTTTAGTAGATGTTTGTCTGCAAATCTCATCTGATCCATTACTAAAAATGGGCAAAATTTCTGTTTTGCAAACATATAAACCTGCTTTTTAAAATGGCTCTTGTTAATGGAGTAACAAATATCATTCTGCATTAGAAAGGATAGGTCTGACATCACTGTAGAATAGCATCCTTACTCCTTGTTATTGCATTCAAGACACTTCTTCCCACCCACATAAAATATCCCCTTAATACACACTTTCTGCTTTATTTTTAATATCTCTTTCCAGTTTATGCTATCACAATGAACTATACGCCTCTGCTTAAACACATTTCAGTGTATCTCAATTATATCTTGCTCACATGTCCAATTATGAAATCGTATTCTTGCCGTGACTGTAGATGGCAACATGCATTTTTGATAATCCCATGCTTTCATAGACTTTTTGCACATCTCCTCTATATTTTACTATAATAAACATGTCTTAGACATATTTATGTGATTTCATAATTTGATGTTGACGGGGTATAAACTAGAAAATACTTTAAGGTTGCTCTCCCTCATGCTCTGTGCTTCTTATCTGCATAGTTAATACTATCTAAAGCAAAACCTCCAGTTCCTTTAGCATATGAAAAAAAGTGTAATCCAGTTAAATTTAAATCTTTTCTCTCTTATTCAATTTCAGCTTTATGTCTCTGTTCAGGGTTAGATTGGGCTCATGATTATTTCCAGCCTTCAGTAGAAAAAGGAAGCCTGATCTGTTCTCCAACCTTACACTGCTGTGCCTCGCTCCTCCCTGTCTGCCATCCATGGCAGGACCCGGGGAATGAGTTCAAGATACGACATTCTGACATCACTTGGTGCTGCTACACGGATGACACATAGATATACCCAATTTCACTGACCCCAAACTCAGTTCCTGATATGCCTCTCCCCAAATCACGTATGTCTACTCACATTTGATCCATTCGCACACCTCACCCTCTGGGTTGATAATTTCATGTTTCCAGTTGATGAAGTTCAAACTTTAGAACTAGAACTACCCTTCCCCATCCCGACACAATTTTCTCTCTCATTCCACCTCTAATCAGTCACAAAATTATGCCGATCCTGTCTTCAAAATATAACCAGAAATGTAGTGCTCCTCATCGCCTACTCTGTGGTCTAACTGACTGTCATTACTTTTCGAGGATGGCTTCAGTCGATTCTCATCATAGGAACCAGAATTCTCCTTTTTAAGCAAGAGACAGAGCATGCTGTCTCTCTCCTCCTCACCTTTGCCACCAACACTGTGCCGTGGTTTTTCATAGGGATAGCCAGGGGTCTGTGAGATGCGACAATGCCTTGTGCCTGTCACCTCTTTGGTACTCCCTTCTTCTCTCTCCTTACTTTTCTTCCTGTGGCCTCTTTGCTCTCCTTCGTGTGAATCAGGCACTCATGCTTTAAGATACATTAACTGATCATTCTGCTTGGGAAGCTCTTGCCTTGGATCTGCTTGGCCACTTGCCTGACCTTCTACCTTGCTCACATTTTATCTTCATCATCAGGTCTTCCCTAGTCTCCCTCTTCAATATTTTCACTTGCTCCTGTCCTATTTGGAACTTTTAATTCCTTTACCTTGCTCTAATTCTTTTACTGATTTCATGGTTAAGTGAGTCACAAGTTTTGGGTCATGAATATATGTTCTAGGACTATATCTGCCTTTTAAATTAAGTTTGGCCAGGAGTTAATTTTTTTCAACCAAAACATTCCAAGAGGACTCCTTTTATTAATGAATTATCTTCTTCAGAAAGGTACCCTTTCTTCTGTGAACAGGACATCAATTTCTGTTAACATGACACAACCGAAGAGCACAAATGGGTAAGCACATTAAATACGAATTATTGTGAAATTAACTTTATGTTTGAAAACTTGGAAAACAATCAACTTATAAGCAATCCATAGCAACCCCCCCCCTTTCATCAAGTAAATTGAAGGCCCATGAAATAGAGAAGTCTCTTTTGTCATTAGGAAGTGAACTGTAAAATGGTAATTTTGATATGGTGTTTTTTTTTTTTTTGTTTTTTTTTTTCACTATCCTGTCATTTTCCATTTGGTTGGCATTTGGGGGTATTCTTTAAAAACTTCTCTTGATATGCAAAACAAGAAGTAATAGTATTGCAGTCACTGTGGCATTTTTGTTTAGAATTTAGCTTTTCTCATCATCCATCAAAGACACAAGGAGACATGAAAGCAGAGATTACAAAACTGCTTTTTCCTAAGGCATTCGCTTTCCCATTCAGTTTGTTTTTCAGTTCAATGGAGTGTTTTACTTTTTAATGGTTCACTTCACTGTTGCTTCAAAGGACACAATATATCAAAGCAGGAAAAATGTTTTGTTATTTTTCCTATCCACAGTTGATGGAAAGGGTCTAAGTTTTAGTTTCTATAATATTTAATATCATTTCTACTTCGCAGCTTGATAAGCTAATTACACTGGAGTCATGTTTTTCTGATTTGTCTATAGTAACCACATTGTGGGCTTCAAAAATGAATAAAGCAGCAAACTTTCTACATAATAATACATTGGTAAATATAGCACTTCTATAACTGTTTGGAGGCTTATCTGATTTTTGAATTAGAGTGTAGAGAGTATATTGACAAGAAAGATTCCAGTATTGACTGGGGTGAGAATATATTGCTTAAAATGGCAAGTGTTATAGGTTGAATGGTGTGTGTCCTCTGCCTTCCCTTCTAGAAACCTCTTGAAGTCCTAATCCTTGTTACCTGAAAGCATGAGCTTCCTTGACAAGAGGGTCTTTGTATATGTAATCAGGTTAAGATGACATCATTCGTATGAGCCCTGATGCAATATGACTGGTGTGCCCTTATAAGAGAGGCGGCCATGGAAAAACAGACACAGGCACAGAGGGAAGAGTGTCATGTGAAGGTCTAGACAGAGATTGAAATGATAGCTATAAGCCAAAGGATGCCAAGGATTACCAGTGACACTAGAAGCCAAGAAAAAAGCATGAGACAGATTGTCCCTTAAAGGCTTTGGAGGGGACATGGCCATATCAATACCAGAACTTTGAGAGAATAGATTTCAAGCGTTTTTAAGCCACCCAGTTTGTAGTGCATTGTTATGGCCTTCCTAGGAAACTAATAATTCAGAAAGGGAAATGGACTTTTATTCTCCTTGAGCAGGAGAAGGGGACCTTTCTCATGTGTGTCTAAGAAATATGAAATAAAGTGACATTTACACTGAATATCAAGATTTTTGATCTATTTCTCATTTAATTCTCCTAATTCAGTGAGCAAGTCACTACTTTGTTTTATAATAAATTAAATGGATAGCCCGATCAGAGTTAATAAATGACGGAAAATATTTAACCACATAAGTCAGATTGAAAGGCCAACTGATGTCTTATACTCAATCTTGTAAGTTCTTACTCAACAGCCTATGTCGATGATCAGAACATTCTAGGACATGCTGTAACATCATGGAAGAGACATGTTATTTTCCTCACCTCAAATAGAGCCATTTGTTGACAATTAGTACTTAATTGGTACACATACTTAAATGGTACACATTTGACCCTATAAAAGTTTAAATACCAAACTAGGATACTTGAGATATAACAACAACAACAACAACAACAAACCTTCATAAGTAATCTAAATAAGATGACAAATGATCACTAATGATGGAACTTTCAGCAACTATATAAAGTGCAGGTATTCCTTTTACATGATTTATGAATGCATTTGACTGATTCATAAGGAATACTATTTAGCCAGACTCAGCAGAATAGCAAACTTCATTTGAATTCTAAAGACTGCTTAAAAGCTGAATCAATCGGGAAGGAAAAATGCACTGTCTGAACACCATTAGTGATTAAAAGAGCTTTAAAAAAGTTGGAAAAAAAACGGGAAAATAATCCACACTGTGCCTCCTTTTCAGTGTTCTAAAGGTTTCATAACATTTCTTAAGCATCCAGGACATTTCTAGAATTTTTCATACAGATGCTAATCTTAAAACACACACACACACACACACACACACACACACACACACACATGCACACCTACTTTTGAACTTTGTTATTGTATGCGATGGTCTGTATTTGCATGTGACCTGTATGTTTGTAACAATTTTGTTTTGCTGATCTCCCCCTTTTTTTCCTTCACTTTTCAACTATCCAGCTATATTGAATACATTCCCATTCATAAAAATCTGATTATCTAGCTGAGGATTAAATTGAAGATGGTTTAAGTTTTTTAAAGATTCAGAAATCTTTAAGTTCACGATGCAAAAGAAAGTGGCTAATGAGCTCAGAAATGTAAAATAATTATTGAATACAGATGATTATATGATAGGAGTTCATCAGTAGTAACACAGTTTTAGGAAACCCAAAGACAAGAACAACCAGAAAATAAGGTATGCCTAATGAAAATAATTTAAGATTAATGGACTTGTAAAATTTAGATAATAAAGTGATTTGACAAAATTTATTCAATAAACCTATGCTTAATGTTTGAGAAGAATATACTGCCTCCACAGAAGATATACTATAAAAATTCTCAACTATTGTTGAGATGGGTAATGTCACTTATCCTACAGAGAAAAAGTATTTGAGATCTGAAGAGAATACCATAAATATGAAAACTAACAAGTCCATCAGTATTCAAGAAAGAATTCAATAAGAGATTACGTTATTTTAAGTGATGTTGTTTCCAAATTAATATTAACTCCACATCCAGTATATCAAATAGCTTGTACGTGTGATTGCAGACTGCCTCTGTGTAATATATTAGTAATTGAAGAGTGTTATATAGCTAGCTAGAATCTAAAGAGGGAGATTTTCCACAGAGGACACAACACAGCAACTTATTTGAATTACATCTCAATGTACTGGATGTTTACCTACGATGAAATATATTACAAATACTTAGAATATGAGATACACCATAGGACCCAGAATAAATCTGTTAAAATATACATGTAGTTCAATCACATACTATTACAAAATGGTTACATCTGTGGAATTACATATATTTGTATACATACACACGCACACCTATGAATCTGTATCTTATATAAGACTTTAACATGTTTAATGTGCTAAAATGGATAAGATTGGATTAAAGTTGTACTTTCTTCATTTTAATATAGCTGATAATGCTCAAATATTATGTAGAAGAATATAGTCTTGAAGTATAGATATTAGCTATACTCTTAGATGTAAAGTCACCTAATTCCTATTCATAGGTTTGAAAGAAGAAAAGGTTAAATGATGAAAGGATACAATTAAACATGATTATATAAAAACCCCCAAAATTTAGTAATGGACTAAAAAAAAAATGAATTGGTACAAAATTCATTTGAAGAAAAATATCCAATTAACGATGTAGATTTGGCTTGATAGTATTTCCTAAGAAATTTAAAAAGATATCTTTTGATATGAAGATATGTGTGAACCTAAACAACTTTACGGATAGGATCTGATATGGCTTCAAAGGTAAGTGAAAATTCCATCTGTAAGAAGAGAAATATAGTGTCATTGCAGATGTATTCGAGTCATCCTTCCTTTCCAATTCATATTTGCTTGCGACAAATAAAGGATTTTGTTCGCAACTTGTCGAATTTAACAGACAGAATATTAAGCTAGAGTGCATTCAGGAAGAAAACACGTAGTATCCTGAGGTGTAAAGGCAATGATGAAAAAATATGGCCTGCAATGTCAAATGCTTGAAGGCTCATTACTTGTAATGTTATGGAGGATTGCCTGGCAAAGCTTCAGAGTTCAGAACTAAGACTAATTGGTAGACTTCTGCCTAAAACTGTACTTTATTTTTATAAAGTTTGTAATTGCTCAAAAATGAGATTGGTTTAAACGTTATTCGTGCGCCATTATGGAGGATGCCCACGTTGCCCTTTGGCCAGAATTCTGCTCTTCTCAGAAATACCCCTCCTTCACTTTACTCCAAAAAAGTGGTATAAATAGGATATACCACTTTTCTAGCTACACAGAGGGACCTAATCTCTGCTAACATTTGCTTCCATAGCCTATCACAATTTAGTGGTCCTGGGGGAAAGGGAGTAAATGAAACAAACCAGCAGATTTTTTTTTGAATATTTTTATTGAGACTAAAATATCAATTCCTTCTGTGATGGTAGGAATTAGATGATTAAATTCCACATGTTGGTTCTTAATATTCCCCAAGATATTGAGGAAATTAATATGCAGCAGGAACAAATGAAGTCCGTTCTGTAAAACAGGTGTAAGAGATAAAAAGCAAACCTCCTGAAGCCAATACTTATTTCAAGTTCAGCTCTTTTCCTGCACATTATATGACTTGGTATTTAAATCCTTTCTTTATTTCCTTTAGCTACACCTCTGAGATTTCATTAGAGACCCCTTTGTCATTTAGCATTTAGCTGGTTTGAATTGTTATTCTGTGTGTGTGTGTGTGTGTGTGTGTGTGTGTGTGTATTTTCTAGAAGGCGTTGTCTAAATTGCTCGTCCATTAGGGAAAGACTAGGGTCATTTTTCTCAGTCACAATATTGTAAATAGAAAAGTACTATGGGAGAGGGAACTGGGCATCCAAAGGGTGCTATTACTTTGTAACAAAACTTTTATCCCTATTAATTCTATCGATGATTAAATCTCAGCAAGTGACTCTAAGTATAAAACTACACTCCCAAATCTTAGTATGGCTGCAATTCTTAGGTCAATATTTTTCTGTAAATTTAACAATACTACTATATAATCTGTATAACCTATGTTTTCTTAAAATCATTTAGGTTGAGCATCTGACTTCAGCTCAGGTCATGATCTCTCTGTTCCTGAGTTCCAGCCCTGCTTTGAACTCACTGCTGCTGTCAGTCCAGGGCCAACTTGGGATCCTCTGTCTCCCTCTCTCTCTGTTCCTTCCCCACACTCAAAAATAAATAAACCTTTAAAAAATCATTTTCTCTAAATTATTTTGAAAATAACAATCACAACTTGTAACTGGACAAATTATTTTTCTTCCGTAAGTAATTTATTGACATTTTGAAATGTTACATTTTAACATGTGGCAAAAGTTATTTTTTTGACCAAACTTGAGTCAGGTGTCTGAACCTTCTCATAGGCCCATCTCCATACCCTCTTATAACATCCAGTTTTAGCAAGTATCTTGCAAAGTGAGAACCCCCAACGCTTAATTTTTTTAATGTTTATTTATTTTTGAGAGAGAGACAGGGTGTGAAATGGAGAGGGGCAGAGAGAGAGAAGGAGACACAGAATCTAAAGCAGGCTTCAGGCTCTGAGCTGGCAGCACAGAGCCCAATGAGGGTCTCAAACTCATGAACTGCGAGATCATGACCTGAGCTGAAGTTGGACACTTAACTGACTAAGCCACCCAGGTGCCCACCCCAACTCTTGATAAAGGATCATCCTTGATATCTTATCAATGCCTCCACCTTCACCATTGCCCTGGTGGTGCCTAATCACACTGGACTGTCTTCAACAAAAAAATGCTGTTAAAATGGTTTGACCAGAATCCCCCTCACCCTTGATGTTTTCTCATGATAATTCCACACCCACTGACCCCTACCCCACTCCTTAGCTGTAAACTCCTATTAGTCCCCTATATACCGGGGTCTCTTTTCCTCTATTGTGTTAGTCCTAAATAAAATCTGTTTTTGTTTGTTTCTTTTTTTTTTTTCCTTCTGCTTTTACCGTGTAGTTCTAGCTTTTCTTTGATATCTCTTTGGCTTTTAGAAAGTGTATTCAGCCTCTAATGTTTAAATGTATGAGCTCCATAAACACATACACACACATATCCGCATATATCTAATTTTAAGAGGTACAGGATCAGGAGCACATTTGTATCTAACAGTAGTGCCCGATGACAATATTAGGGCTGCAATTGATCTCTGCCCTCTCAAAAACCTCCAGGCATTTCCAAGCGTCTAAACACATGACTGTAAGTAATAAATTTTAGCAACCAAGTTCAAAATAGCTGAGACCCAATGGCAAAGCCATCCATAATTTGTGTTTTAGGAAGGTAGAGCCGAAGCGGAGGAGGGTCTGCTGGAGCAGGGACTCACATCTGTGGTACATAGCCCGTCTCTCCAAACCACAGGGGACTGAGTGAGCCCCTCCATCTGCCGACCTTCCCACCCTTGAGATTTCACAATGAGTGAAATTAAGAGAAAGGGTTTTCCATGATTTGGCTATTGTTGAAAGTGCTGCTGTAAACATTGGGGTACAAGTGCCCTATGGCAATGGGAAAGAATGAAATATTGCCTTTTGTAGCAATGTGGATGGAACTGAAGAGTGTTATGCTAAGTGAAATAAGTCATACAGAGAAAGACAGATACCATATGTTTTCACTCTTATGTGGATCCTGAGAAACTTAACAGAAGACCATGGGGGAGGGGAAGAAAAAAAAAGTTAAAGAGGGAGAGAGTCAAACCATAAGAGACTCTTAAAAACTGAGAATAAACTGAGGGTTGATGGGGGGGTTGGAGGGCATGTGGGTGGGTGATGGGTATTGAGGAGGGCACCTGTTGGGATAAGCACTGGGTGTTGTATGGAAACCCATTTGACAATAAATTTTATATTTAAAAAAAGAGAGAAAGGGTTTTAATGGCTCTTAACGGAAGACTATCTCTTAAAAAATCATCTATCCGAAATTCATTTCCAAGACAGAAACTTTCCCTTCATCAAACCCATTGCTCCTCTTGATTATTTTCTCCTCCAATATGTCTTTGCACTGCGATACTTTCTCACAAAATTCAGATGAGTTTTTTAAAAAAAGGAAACTCGGTCCAAAATATATATACCATTCTTTTCATTATCTGTTTAATTGGTTTGTCTTTCATACCAACTCTTCTTTTTAAGGGGAAGAAATTTAAGGGGCACTTGGGTGGCTCAGTAGGTTAAGCATCCAACTCTTGATTTCGGCTCAGGTCACGACCTCATGGTTCATGAGTTCGAGCCCCACATTAGGGTCTGCGCTGACAGTGTGGAGCCTGAGGCTCTCTCTCTGCCCATCCCCTGCTCCCCCTCTCCCTCTTGCTCACTCAAAAACTAAAGAAACTTATTTTTTTTTAAATGGTAGAAATTTAAAATAGAACTGAAGGTGAATACAACCTTTAGCCTCAAGATATTTATGATCTGTCCTGGACATTTAATTACCTAAAAACACAATTTTACAAAGTCCTATTGCAAAGTGGGTAGCAATTGATGAATCTGAAAATTCTTGGTTTAGTCTTTGTTGTGATTTGGAAAAACCTTCCAGGAAGATTGAATATCCTGATTTGTCAGGTCATATTGACATGGTCTCAAGAACCATTATCCTTACTAACAAAAATATACCACAATTCAAGTGATGGTACCATATAATGGAAAATATATATGTGTGTATGTATATCCATTTACTTTATTATATAGTTTACGGTTTTCTACTTTTGTCTTTGATTGCTTCCCAAGTCTTCCATAGGTTGTAGCTGTCTTTGTTTTTGTTTTTCTTTGTTAAATATTTACAATCCATGCATTAAAAACATTTTAATTAACCTTTTTAATATTGTTATTGTTTTTCTTTATTTAGCTTTATATTCCACTAGCACTGATCCATAGTGTTTTATTTATTTATTTATTTAAAGTTTATTTTATTCATTTGAGAAAGAGACAGAGAGAGAGAGAGAGAGAGCAGGGAAGCATCAGAGAGAGAGGGGGGAGAGAGAGAATCCCCAGCAGGCTCCCCGCTGTCAGCTCAGAGCTCCAAGAGGGGTTCAAACCAAGGAACAAAGAGATCATGACCTGGGCCAAATTAAGAGTCAGATGCTTACTCGACTGAGCCAGCCAGGCACCCCGATCTATAGTGTTTTAATTACATGTGTCTGTGCACATGCGCGTTTGTATTCTCACCATCTTTATTTGACCCATGAATTACTTATATGATTATTAATATCATGTAATAAGTTTTATTTCCTGTATCTGATTGTTATTGACATTTGATTTTAGTGTAAATAGTTACATAGCATATTTCTACATTTTAGGAATTTGTTGTAATTGTGCCTTGAGACTACATATGATCTGTTTTTCTTTCTGTTCCTTGGACACTGGTTAGTCCTTTATTAGGATATTAATGGTTAGTCCTTTATTAGGATATTTTTCTCTATGGAGATTAAGCTACTATGGATGGTAAATATTTTGGTTCTCATTTTGCCGTATCCCACCATCTTCTTTAGCTTACCTGTTTGACCTCTTTTTCTCTCCATAAATCACCCAGACACGTGTGCATACATTAATAATTAAATGTGTTCTTCTAATGAGCATCTAATGAGTATCTATACCTGGAGCAAGTGGAGGGAGGAAGTGAGTTGCAAAACAAGACAAGTCCTAGCTCAATATTATGAAAAAAAACTAATATAATTTTACACACTGATATCTTTAACTAGGATGGTTTTTCCTGGTGCTACTTGTTCTATAAGTGTAAAACTTCCTAATTTGCATAAAAATTATAATTTCTGGATTTATATAAATAAAAATTGTTACCTTTTCTTCATCCTTGGTTAAACACTAGTTGTTCTCTGTTCATGGGTGGTAGGTGGGAAGGAAAAAATGTAGTCAAGAGAAAGATGTTTTATGATACTTATTTCCAGATCTACACATATTTAGTGATATTAAGGCCATTATTTGGTGGACATATTGAGGTTATTGTGCTGACAAACACAAAACTAATGAGTCTTTTTTTAATTTAAAAAATTTAGGGGCACCCAGGTGGCTCAGTCTGTTGAGCGTCTGACTTCGGCTCAGGTCATGATCTCACAGTTTGTGAGTTTGAGCCCGCATCAGGCTCTGTTCTGACAGCTCAGAGCCTGGAGCCTGCTTCCAATTCTGTGTCTCCCTCCCTCTCTGCTCCATCCGCACTCATGTTCTGTCTTTCTCTGTCTTAAAAATAAATAAAACATTAACTTTTTTTAAATAAAAAAAAATTAGTGCCCATCTAACATTTGCCACACGCATTGAACTTCACTGCAGTTGACATGTCCTTTTAGAAACAATCTTACACAAGTTGAGTGTTCTTTTATGATATGGACATTTTAGATTGTAAAAGCAGCTATTTTTTTTTTCTAATTTAAAGGAATCTTTTCACACAACACAGACCCTGGAGTGAAGGGTGTGATCTTCACAAGTTTTGTGATAAGCATGACAGTATTTATAAGACACTAAGTTTATGTCATAAAAACTGCTATACCAAACATGTTGTTTTCAGCTAAGTGACATTAGCTGAGAAAAGTTAGAAAATATTACTGAAAAAAAAGAAAGGAAAATATTGCTGAAAATTAATGTTTCATTTATTTCACTGTGACCAGATACTGAATAAATTGCCAATATAATTTTATCAAATAAAAACCCCCTACTACAAAATTTAAAAAATAAAATTTACAAAACTACTTTAGTAAAAGGTGTTTTTTTTTTTAAATTATGGAAATAGAGATATATTTCTAAAAGTGCTAGGTAAAGAAAACATAGAAATCATAAATTTATTGATAACTCCATTTGGCTAGCTTTAAAAATAAAACCAACATACACATGTAAAAATAAACATTCTGTTTAGGAAATAAAAGAAAACCTCACACATTTCTTCCCACAATATTTGCTCTTATATCACAATTCAGTGCTCAGATCTTTCTTGTGGTTACTGCTGCCTCTTTTTAACTCACATTTATTTTTCTCAACACTATTTTGTCTTCACATTTTGGAGTTGATAATTTTTGAAATCAGTAACAAAAGATAAAGTTACACTACATCCAGTTTTAATAAGCCGGAAGTCTAAACAATTAACAAGTGTTAATTACTCATCAGAGAAAACAATGTGAATTAAGGTTAGCAAAGTGAACTCAATTATAATTATTTGCAAGAATTTTGGGAGGAAAATATCTGGGTTAATTTCATTAATTTCATTGGTATACTGCTGCAAAGATCAAAGACGGTTGCAAACTCTGTTGCTTGTAATTTTAAAAGAGAAATTACCTGACAGTTTTTTGTAACTATAATTATCAGTGAAGTGAGATAAAACCTGAATGTAACCATGAATCTGTAACCCTAAAATACAGCTATATCTGAATCTTGTTATGAACTAAAATCATAAGATGTGAGGGACAGCTTTGGATTTATTTCTATGGAATCATATAAAAGCTTTAAAACGGAATGAAAAAAACAGAAATCTTTTACCTCTGTGCTTAAAACCAAACAGCAACGGGTGTGGATTTTAGAGTAATGCGGTTCAATAAGGATAACATTAGATTCATAGGTAAACATTAGTTCACTTTTATTTCTGTGAAGTAACTATGGGGGGGGGCCCACACAAGATTTTTTTTTTTCTGTCTGTTTCAGGTATCAAATGAGACTAAATATATTTCCTCTAAGTTGTGGGAATTACATGACAATCATAAAAAAATAGAGTGAAAGCATTTGGCACTCTGAAAATAACTTGTGCTGTTATTCCTTCAATATGGAGAATTATGTTACAAATGGGATACATCTGTCTTTTACAGCATCTCCTAACTGACCAGTGTTTCTTCCAGGGGCCTAATGACCAAAATAGCACCCTTTAGAAACAGACCTCCATGGTTTACACCTCAGCTTTAAAATTTATACACTCGTTTGCTTTTTGTTGTTGTTTTAATATTAGGCATTCACATATATTTTAACGAAGGATGTGTGAAGATAAACAGCTTCTATCCAAGTGGACCTTAGATCCTATTGTGATCTTATTTTAAAATAATTCTATTTTGTAATGTGCCCTGCCAGTTTTCAGGCATGGGTGACTTACACATCAATATTTCTTACATCTACTGCTTGATTTTTGGGAGACTATAGACAGATGAGCGTAGTTAAGGACACGGCATTTGGCATGCAGACCTGCCATGGGGTAAGTGATAAGGTGGGAAAGATTATTTGACAATTTGAGGTTCCAGTTTTCTAGCCAACTGTATGAATAAATAAATAGTATTTTCCATATGGGTACAGTGAGCATTTCATAAGGTAATCCTTGAGTTATGCTCAGCTAGGGACTACCATATACACAGCTTTCATTATGCTAGTTTTTATTTATTTTTTGACTCACCGTCACAGTAATGTAAAAACACAGTAGTTCTGTATACAGAACTAGCTTAAGACTATAAAACCTGTTGTCATATGAAATGTGAAACACAATTTTTAAAAAGGACATAATACAATTTAAATTTCAGATTTGTTAGGAGTTGAATCATATCACCCTGAAATTCATATAGTGAGGTTCTAACTCTCAGGACCTCAGAATGTGACCTTATTTGGAAATACGCAATGGCAGATACAATTAAGATGAGGCCGTACTGTGGTAGAGACAGTCCTGCCCCAAAATGAATTCTGGCCTTACAAAAAGGGGAGATGTGAACACAGACCTGCACACAGGGAGAATGCCACGTGCATTTCTCCCTCGCAACACTCAGAGGATACCAACCTTGCCAGCAACTTGATCTCAGACTTCTAGACTCCAGAGCTGTAAGACAATAAATCAGTTTTTTAAGACACTCGATTTGTGAGCCTTTTTTATGATGACCATCCCAAACTGATAGAGTTGCATCATCTAGGATGCTACTCTTCACAGTCTTTCTGATTATGAAAAATATGAATGATGTAAGCAGTAAGCATATGGGTGTCTCAGTACTTATTCTCAATGGGAAAAAAATTACTAATCTACGTTTTACGAATCGAAGAGAATCATCTTCCTTTACTCAATGAAAAGTTCTGGAGAGGATGTACACGCACCAGTGAGGAAGGAAGCATTTTCAAGCACCATTCCAGACGAACGGATTCATGGGATTGCTTACTATTCAGCTGTAGCACCATCACATGCACAAGCAAAATAAGCTGGTTGCCCATAGATTCATCCAATTAGTATTGGACCAACATGAAATTAGAGAATATGATAAAGTAACTTACAGTTATTCTTACAATGTTGACCCAAGGAATTACAAGGGATGAAACATAATAAGTAGCTGGAAGTCTATCTAAAAAAAATAATTCTTGTTTTCCAGATATTACCCTGAAAATAAGATTACAAGAGAGAATTGTTTAACATACCTTCATTTTATTAATATATTTTTATAGAAATAAACAATTTTTCTCCACAGATGACTCTTTCATCATAAATAAAACATTGGTTGCCAGAGAACGATTTTATTTTTTATTTTTTTTAAGTAAGAGTAGTGTTGTTAAATTTCCACATCGTTGTGAAATTGTCCTGTTTCTTTGTTATATATTTCCAATTTAATCCCTTTGTGTGAAGGGACATATATTGTATGATTTAAGTCCTTCTGCATATACTGGGACTTGTTTAAAAGAGAAGGAGGGCAGAGGAGTGTAGGAACCAATGATGCTGATCTTGAACCTAGGTCTATTGAAAGGGCGGGCCTATGCCGGCCGACTCCATCCTGTTCCGTGTCCTTCACATTGACCACACCTCCTCCCCTTGAGTAAACCCCCCTCACCTGCCTAACAGGACTCGGACCCTTCCCCAGGACCCTTCCCCAGCCAATCGGCTGAGGCCATAGCCATTACCTCACCAACTGCCCCCAGGCCCCAATAAAACCTTTGTCCTTTTGAAACTCGCTCTCTTTCCCTGGTATCTCACCGCTGCGTCGTCTGTGCAGGTAGGGGATTGAGCTCGAGCTAGCTCGAATAAAGGCTCTATGCTTTTGCATCGGACTCGGCTCCCTAGTGGTCTTTGGGGATCAAGAATACTGGGCATAACACTATCATCTTCCAGAGCTTCTAGTCCTAACCAGTCTGTTACCTTGTCTCTTAGCTCAGGTATCTATTGAATACCATATTTCTATCCTTCTTTTATTTCTGTAGTTGATAGCAGAATCATGTTTTGTTTTTTCTCTTACTTCTACCACCCCCCTAATTGATTCTCTGTCTGCCAGACAGACCTGAATGTGAATAAACTACTGCACTGCTTAAAACACATGCAATCAAGGTGAATCATTACATAACTGCTAATTTCCTCTGTGCCCGAAACCTCTGAAACACTCTCCTTCCTTAACGTTACTCAACCACTCTAGTTCCCTGAGCACATCAAGTGCCTCCTAGACTATTGCAATCCCCTCCTCCACCGCCTGGGGAGCACCAGCTCATTCTTCAGTCACAGCCCAATCTTGACTTTCAAAAGCCTTTCCTTATTTAAGAAAGCCTTTACAGGTGCCAGTTTTTTCACAGACCCTACATTAGCAGCATCTAGCAATCTTGATCCAGAATGCACATGTTTAATGGCACTTAAGGTCACTTAAGGTATTTCTTGGAGAATAGCTGCCAGGCATGGGGGATGGTTCATAAAATTTCCTCAGTATAGGAGCCCATTAGGAACTAGAGCCGAAATCCTTAAATTCACCAGTCCTCCTCGGCAGAAATTTATTTTTTGTAGAGCTCAGATTTTACAGTGTTTGGCCATTCCCATAACATCAAATAAGGGATTAAAACAAAGTGAAAAGGAACAAAAGAAGAGTCACCACTGCTCCATCATTACGGATAGTTAATTCTAGGTGTCCTTATTTCAACCTAATGGCTTATGCCAATTAGCCATTCTTGACCCCTGAGATTTTAGAATAAGTCTGTTCATTCAGGAGGAGGTGGAGATAATGGATGAGATGGTTTGGCTTTCTCACCCCTTGTTCCCCACTCATCACTCCACAGTTGAAATATGTGCTCTAGAGTTACTGCTGTAGCTCCAATAGGCTTGTGTGTCCTCTAGAGAAATGTCAAATACCTAAGTACTAATACTGTGTGCTCAGTTGCAACCAGGTCCCTCATACTGTCTTTGGGAAGTAAGTCATAATAAGACAGATTATATCCGTGCAATGCTCTTTGCCTCTAAATTTAGCATAGGAAATACATTTTTTCATTTATCATTTTTTGATCTCAGATGGGAATACTTCTATAGTTACCCAGCAAATTTTTGAAGTTATTTCCAGGTAATGGTCCATGTTTAGGCATTTCAAAGACAAATCTCAAAAACAAACAAACCAAAAAAACGTATCTCACTAAAGGTCATTAAGGAGAATCATATATTGAATCATGAGTTTCCAGGACCACAACTGTAAGTACTTACTAATCACACCTCTTCTTTACAGGGCTCCCAAAAGAACAATAAATGGGGAATACAGCTACCAGATTCGTGTTAAAATTCCCAGAGCCATACTTGATGGGAAACTAGGCTTTGATATCAACTAAGGTTGAAAAACTAAGAAAACCTTTCTTCACCCCAATCATAATCTTAAAATCAACTCGTAACTGGAGGGGAAGTTTCAGTGGGTTAACCTTTGGAGATGTAGTATTAATATCTGAAGCTCACTATATTTGAAAAAGAGAATATAATGTAATGCACTGTCCCCCCCCCCACCACCGAAGATGATGAAGTCCTACCCCCTTAGTACCTGTGAATGTGATCTTTTATGGAAATAGAGTCTTCGCAGATGATCCAGTTAAGATTAGGGCTGGCCCTAATCCAAGATGACTCTGTCCTTAGTAAAAGGGAAATTCAGGACAGAGGCAGAATCACAGGGGGGATGTTTTGTGAAGGTTGAAGTGATGATGCATGAACTAAAAACAATGCCAAAAATGCCAGCAAATCACCAGAAGCTAGAAGAGAGACATGGAACACATTCTTCCTCACAACCTTCAGAAAGACTCAACCCTATAGTTACCTTGATCTTATCTACCCAGTTTATGATACTCTGTTAGGGCAGCTTTAGCCAACTAATACAGGGTTTATCCCCAGTTTTTATTTAATATATTGACCTATTAATGGGTGACACTTAATTTAAACATGGATTATTGCTTATTTTAGGTTAAATAATTCAAATGCAAAGTTATGAAGGGGGTCCATGACAGATTCATGCTGTTCGTATTGAACTTATATGACAAATCAGAATAAAATAAATCTGTCATGTTGAACTAACTTAAATTACATAGAGTAAGCTTTCCTTTACGTTTTAATTATTTCGATTCATTTTAGGATATGATAGTTCAATACATTATACCTTTCAGTCAATTCAAAATAGGCATAATAAAAGGGAAAACATTTGTGAATAGCAAATGTTCTATTTGCCTGTGGCGTAAGAAAATCAAAATAGAGTGAAACACAGAAAAAAGTAATATGAAAACTTGTTGCCCTGAGGTTAAAAAGTATTTGCCTAATATGTCATGTGGAATTGTTTCAAAATATATTTATATCGTTGGTAAAGTGATTCTATGAATGTCATGATGAACCATTTATATTCAGCAATTTAAAATGTATTAGTTAATAGTAATAACATTTTAGGTAATTAAATTTTATAAAAACAATACATTATTTGTTCATAAATGATACCAAAAATAAATTTAATATGATAATGTTTTCCTTTTCTTACATAAATAACCATTTACTTTTAAGGCATAGGGTTTTAGGAGACAGAAAAGCAAATGCTAGTCTAGTGAGTATAAGACTTCAGGAATAAAACCTCAACTAAACATAGAAAGAAAAGTTCTTTTTCTGTACTTCAAATTAATGAACCCTAATTATACCAAGAGGAAGAAAATGCAATTATCAAATCCCTGGAAAACAGCCATTTTAAGCATTTTCCCGACCTTCTTTGTAAAATTAATTCTGATTACTAAAGGTTTATCAAGTTATGTGGCCTCATTGGAGAAGGGCCAAATCCTGTGTCCTGATGTGTCCTGAAGCGTCTGTTCATGAGATATGGAGTGTCCTGCTCTTTCTCGGAGAACATCTCCATATCTCCATGTTGGTAACCACTATGGATGGCTGAATGCGGTGAAAACAAAGTCAGCGGAGTCTTCCCATCATGTAAAAGTAGAAGACCTCTTCAGGCAGCTCTCCGCTAGCTCTCGGGCCACTCACAGGGTGTGCGAAGTTTCACTCACCCTCCACTCTTTTCCTTATCCTTATGGAAGAATTTAAGGATCACTCCACTTCTGTCTTTTCTATAAAATGGACTCTGATTTGTCATTCTGTCACCCTGTGGTTAGAGAGCACATGCCACACTGTGGTCCCTCGGAGGAACTATAATGTTGACCTCTTCCCCAAATCTGCCTGCTGCACCTACATCCTCTTCCTTGAGGCCAACTCTGTAGTCAGGGAGAAGGTCTTCTGCTCAGAGATTCTCACTAATGGCCATCTTCTTGCTTCTTTTTTGCTCCAATTGTCTCTGGCCTTTTCCACAACATAAGTGTATTTTATCCGATTTGGGGGAAATGATAGTTCAAGACATGGCATATGTTGAGCAGCAAAATTCCCAGATTTATCCCTTCTGTTTCTACCCTTCTGCTATAATAACTTTCCAAGCAGAAGTGGCTAATGTCACATGCCTAGGACATTTTCAGACCAAACTATGATGAACCATGGAAAACTATTAGTCTAAATAAAATAACTTTTCCATAAAATGTGCAGTTATTTTCAGGAACTGTAAACTGGACCCATCTAATTCATTGATGTGAAAAACAAATACTTTAAACACAACACGATGTAAAGGAAAGTGTACCCACAAAACAATAATGATGTTTACGTTTAAACTGCCAGGTGTCCCATGTTCATGTGCTCAAGATCGCTCACCTGTACTTTCCCTTGATTCATGGTGTTTCACTTAGCTTGTGTTTCTATTCTCACTGTTTCATCATCCCTGGGAGACATTAATGCCCATGTATGTAAATAATTACCTTGACTCTTCAGTTTCTTGATTTTATATGTTCAGTGATATTTCTCCATATTAGCTACCCCTTTAAAATCACAACCTAGGTCTTATTATTCCCCAAATTTCTATACTTCGCAGTAAAATAACTCATATTTATATCAGGAGTGCATTTTATTCTGCCTTGGTTGGTCAATTACCCTCCACACATTTTGAAATTTATCGAGGCATCAGAACACATCCAGCATTGCACTGAATGCTCTCTACTTAAAATCTGAATTAAAATAGTTTTTCAAGTGTATTCAAAAACAATGTTCAAGTCCATTCATGTAAAATACAGAGTTAAACCAAACTGGTAAAGAAAGTATTCATATAAAATCATAGGCAAAAATATGAAGTCAAGTGAAAGAAAAAAAAAAACTAAGAATAATTTCTAATCACACAAGATAGAAATTTAGGGGAAAAATTAAACAATCTAAAAGAGAAACTTAATAGTGATAAAATATATAATTAAAAAAATAAGCAAGACACATATAGATATCAAACAACCAGCATTTAAATTATAGTGAAAGAAATGACAGAATAGAAGTAATAACATTTCAAGTTGTTTTTGGCTCAAAAGGGGGTGGATGTATCAAAACAAAAATGGTCATAACTAATAAAATTAGAGTTGAGTTATCATCAGGGAAGTTTGAAAATGATTAAATATCTCCTCCTAGCTTTGAAGAACTGAATAGTCCAATCTTATTTAAAGATGCTCAACCCATAGCTTTATAAAATTGCTGATATTTCCCATAGAACTCTTAACATAGGAATAAAGTGAACTAAGAATTGTTGGAAATTTTAATAATAATGAGTAATTGTTAACCAAAATATAAAATGTGAAATCGTGTCCATAAAAGTCAAGAATTAAAGGACAACTGTTATTGCAATCATTAATGAGTGTTATCAAGATGATAGTCAATGGAATAAATGTAATGAAATTGAAATGACTCTAAGAAAATTTACCAAAATACCTCTAACATTGGATAACGTTATAATCCAATGTTATAATCTATAATGTTAGAGGATAATACCTCTAACATTGGATAATAAAGGATTTAGAATAGATAAGAGATAAATATTCCAAAGTAAACTTTTCTTCTGAGATTAGGCACCTAAATATCATAATAGATGTAATCAAAATATAATGCTCTAATAAAAAAATAAGCCTACAGTCTTGGATATAAATCAGAAATAACTCTATCATATTGGATACAAATGAGATGAAAAATCCATTTCAATAAAACAAACGTATCGAAAAATATTACAAAAATAAATGTATGAAATACAGTATGGAAACATGCTTGAGGTTAGGAAGGTTTAATAACATAAAATGTTACTTCTTCCCAAAATTATATTCTTATTATTCCTAAACATTTTATTGTAGAATAAATTGCCCTAACTATAAAGGATATAAATATATGCACACAAAACAAGGCCCACAATCTATCTTACTCACCAAATCCAGTCTAGAAAGCTTCAGCAAGCTGATGGTTCTGTGACGGGGTTGTAACCACTCTGGTAGTATTTTGTCAGAAGTACTCCCCTTGTGGCTTCAGGACCCTTTATTCTCTAACAATTGAAGACTCCAAAGTGCCCTTGTTTATGTGAGGCATGTAAATGGATGCTATATTAGAAATTAAAACAGAAATTTAAAAATATTTTTTAAATAACCTCATTGATAAGATGAATTGTATATATTTAGGGAAATATTTTCTGAAATGAAAATTTAGTTTAGAGAACAGCATTATTAAACATTTTTGTAACACTATAAAATGTCTGGCATAATACAAACCAGCTGGATTTTCATAATCTTCTGTATTCAAAATATTACAATATGGTATCTGTTTGGAATATATTTTAAGTTTAATTACTTATTTTGAGAGCGAGAGAGAGAGGGCAAGTGGGGAAGGAGCAGAGAGAGAGAGAGAGGGGGAGAGACACTCTCAGCACCACCAGTACAGAGCCGGATGCTGGGCTCGAACTCACCTTAAGATAGATGCATGATCTGAGCCAAAGTTGGAAGTCAGACGCTTAACCGACTGAACCACCTGGGCCTCCCTAAACAGCTTTTGTAAGGTAATTGTGAATGTTTCCTTTTAATACTGTCCCAAAAAACCTGATTAGCTGTAGTTTAAGGTTAGTTACAATGGAGAGTCTAAAATGAAATCAGAGAACATTTTGTACTATTTCCTTAAAATCTATTGATCTTACTCTGAAATTTTGTCTATGCATGATTCTGCAATATTATGCATTCATGATTGAAAAAAATATTTTAATGATTCTACAGATCTTCCGAATGTTGACACATTTCATGAAACTACATCAAGATCACATTCGTTAATCACAGCCAGTGTCATCAGAGCATTCTTTAAATGTCGAGACCTTGTCAAGCTTAAGATTGCACATATAAGTTGTCCAAAATACTGATTTTTACTTGAAAGCTCACATTACAAAAAGAGAGAGAGAGAGAGAGAGAGAGAGAGAGAGAATAAAGCTCATATTTTACCATGGGCAGCAAATCTGTTGTTTTTCTTGGGATGACAGGTACATTTCATCCATTTTCAAGAAAAAGTCTGCCAAATACCCAAATCTGAATATTCATAGTTTGTCCATTATTCATTTTTTCCAAAGTCTTTTCCTTGATACAACTATCAAATATAGGTGTGATGCAGAAATGTTTTGTGCATATTTCTCATTACATGAAATATTAAAAAGCACTGATATTTAAGAAAATTCATCAAGGTCATTAGTTACTGAAATTGGCTTTGTAATTTTCTTCTTTCTGTGGATATGCAGTATGGAAAATCATGACTCCTAGGTTGTAATTGTAATTAGGTTGTAATTGTCTTACTTTGGGCTAAAGCAGTGTTGCCTCCCATTGCTTGTGCATCATCAAAACCAATGTCCATATAGAGATAAAGGCAAATAATACCAATAACATTTTAGTAGTATTATGTAACAGTTTTGATTTCCTAAACTTCTGCTCATCTAGCTATCTAAGGATAGTTACTTTATTTTTCCTTTTTCTGCCATAAGCTTCTTGATCATAGTCTAGCATCATCAAACTTTGAACACTATTTTAAAAGCCTGCCTTTGGGTGCCTGAGTGGCTCAGTCGGTTAAGCATCCGACTTCAGCTCAGATCTCCTGGTTTGTGAGTTCAAGCCCCGCACCGGTCTCTCTGTGTTGACCACTCGGAGCCTAGAGCCTGCTTCAGATTTGGTGTCTCCCTCTCTCTCTCCCGTCTCTCTCTGCCTCTCCTCTGATGGTGCTCTGTCTGTGTCTCTCAACAATGAATACATGTTAAAAAAAATTAAAATTAAAGAAGTCTGCCTCTATCAGTGATATGCCAGCAGCTATGAAATCCTCAGTCTGGTTCCCAACTATAAATGGGTCAAAGGGAGAACATGCCAGGCTCAATTGGAATTCCTCAAGTATAGTGTGGCAGTAATGTCCCAACTATGGGGCAGTAAACAGTCCCTTCATTCTCTGGATGCTGTGTTCAAAAACAGTATCTTGAACATGATGGCAGATGAAGTTGAGTGAACATCTTTTAGCATATTTCACCCAACAAATATACTGCAACATACATTTTGTGAAGAAAAGCTACTTTACTATATGTTCACTTATGTTAAAGTCCATTGAACTTAAGCACCAAACTGGCTATTATAATCTCTTTCCTATTTAACCTACAAGAAACATATTTATTAATGAATAATAACATATCCCTCCATTTTGTTAAAATTTATACCTTAGGCCAGTATATCTTTCTTGAATCCCTGTTATCTTGAAAGCAAGTCCTTTTTAAAAAAAATTTTTTGGGATAAATTAACTTGTCCTCATTCTGCAAGTGGCTAATTTGAAATGCTTTAAGCTGATTAAATATTTTTTATTCCTTTTGCTGTATAATTATCATATATTTTCCATTTTTCTTCCTCTGCATGAAAAGCAACTAGGATATTATTCTATAATATACACTTCCTTTTGCAATTTAATTTACACATTATTGCCACGTTTTAAGAGAAAACAGCAGGCTTCACAATAGCAATCACTTCTCATAGCTACTAAAATTTTCAAATATATTTAACTTTTTTGTATTCATCTGCAGGGGTTCACATATTAATTTTCTTCATGTTCCTTTAAGACTTGACATTCACTTCACTTCACCCAAGGCACCAGCAATATGTCATACCCAGACATTCCAGAACTTTTTTTGTTTTGTTTTGTCACTGAGAAGTATCCTGCCCACCCCCAAAAAAATCTTTCCCAAAAGATTTCCCTCAGTCAAATTTAATTTCCAATGATGTAAGATTAAAATGCCATTTTTATAAAATAATTACCTCAAATAAAAATGAATTCATAGGGGCGCCTGGGTGGCGCAGTCGGTTAAGCGTCCGACTTCAACCAGGTCACAATCTCACGTCCGTGAGTTCGAGCCCTGCGTCGGGCTCTGGGCTGATGGCTCAGAGCCTGGAGACTGTTTCTGATTCTGTGTCTCCCTCTCTCTCTGCCCCTCGCCCGTTCATGCTCTGTCTCTCTCTGTCCCAAAAATGAATAAACGTTGAAAAAAAAATGAATTCATAACATTGTCATCAATAATTGTCAATAAGCACTTTTTTAACCTAAATATTTTTCTTCCCCATAGAAACCACTTCTATGTAATTATTTTTACACTCAATCTGCCATAAATATGTTTACATAATGATAAATCTAAAAGCAATATATATATAGTTATATTTTGTTTTTATGTGTATGGGCAGAATTGATATACATTGACTTGTGTTGAGCTATTTGTTCAGCTTCTCATTTATTTTACTCAACATTTCTCAGACCATGTAAATTTGTTATCTGAAAAACTAAATTATTTTGAAAGCTATAATATTACATGGTGTACCTATGCCACGTTGTGTCTATCTTTTCAAGAATTGATAAGCATTTATATTCTCACAAAGCTTCACTATCACACGTAATACTGTAATGAATATTCTCACACATGTCCTTTTTCATGACCATGCTAGTATTTTATGGAGTATATTCCCAGGAGTAGAGCTATGAGGTTAAGGTTCACTAAATAACGGCAAACTTTCTCTAAAATGGCTATAGCATTTCATGCTTTTCACATCAGTGCTGAACTCTCCATGTTGCCATTTCTTGCCAATATGCTATCTATACTTCTTTTCTTAATTCAATTTATTTAAATTTTGTTTATTTTTTGAGAGACAGAGAGAGATGGAGTGTGAGCAGGGGAGGGACAGAGAGAGAGGGGGGACACAGAATCGGAAGCAGGCTCCAGGCTCTGAGCTGTCAGCACAGAGCCTGATGCAGGGCTCGAACTCAAGAACCATTGAGATCATGACCTGAGCCGAAGCCAGCGGCTGGACTGAGTCACCCAGGTGCCCCTAATTCAATTTATTTAAACTTTAAAAAAATAACAATCAAAACTTTCACCTATTTCTTTTAACCCCTAACACATGCTGCTGACATCTGCTCTTTGTATTTATGAAATTAAAAAAAAATAATATTTCACATATAAAAGAGATCATAGTGTTGTCTTTCTCTATGTGACTTATTTTACTTAGCATAATGCCCTCCAGGTTTACACAACCTGGTATCACACTGTTTGAAGTTGCTTTTTGATGCAGAATGACAATTTTTAAATAGTTTGTGTTCTTAAAATTCTGCTTCATGTGATTTTCCCAAATTATTTTTATTTGGGTGAAAATGTTCGGATTTTCAATTTTCCACCTCTGTGTATTAAATACAAACATCTATCAATCCATCCACTGTCCAGGTTCTTTTTGCCATCTACTGTCAACCACATTCTAACAATTGTTCAGAAAACTCTGTTGCAGTAACAGGGTATCCGGGTGGCTCAGGTGGTTACCCGTCCAGCTTGGGCTCAGGTCATGATCTCATGGTTTGTGAGTTAGCTATCGGGCTCTCTGCTGTCAGCACAGAGTCTGCTTTGGGTCCTCTGTGCCTCTCTCTCTGTCCCTCCCCCGCTTGCACCCTCTGTCTCTCTCTCTCTCAAAAATAAGTAAATATTAAAAAAAAAAAAAAAAACTATTGCATTCAGGATAAAGAAAATTCAGTTGCATTTGATAATTACCTATTTCATCTGTTTTAAAAAACATTTTTCAAAACTTTTCTTGTGAGATCATGCTTTGGACATAGGCCTTCAAGTCCTTTATTTGTAAAGTTTACATAATTCTGTCGCATCTCTTTCTACATATGGGATCTAAACCACTTTTTCAGAGACCTATAGATATTGCCGCACTTGTTTCTGCCTAGGGGTGATTCTACTCCATTGTGATTTTTCAAATGTCATCTTGATTGTAGACAATGTGTTTAGGTATTATTCATCATATTGCTTTTATCTGTAATATTTTGCCAGTATTCAATGTCAGATTTTTAAATAGCAAGGTTTTATCATTGTCCATATTTTGTTCATACATTGTTTATATACCTTCTTTCAGAACTGTTATTATTCATGGACTGCGAATTCACAAATTCACAAATACAATTCTTATTATTCACAAATCCACCAATTATTCACAAATTTTTATTACTCAAAATTAAAGTCACAAACTACTTTGGTCCTACATCTCATTTTAGACTTGCTCTAAATGGTGGTAAGATTTTAAAGTATCTTCTGCTTAATTATTTAGTGCATTAGGTATTTAGAAGAGAATATATTTTACTGAGAAGGAAACAATTTCAAGTATAGTCAAAATGAATAAAGTCATCAAAGCCAGGGGACTATTTTCAGATCGTCAAGACCTCAGGATGTAAAAACAAGAACAAAACAAATAACTAGGAGGCATGAAGAACAAACTCCCATAGGTTTCCAAATACTGTGTTTCTTTTACTTTTGTTTCGAGACATAGTTTGATTTGCCATTTGATTTCTTATTTGGCCCATTGCTTGTGCAGTAGTGTGTTGTTTACATATTAAATATTTAATATTTACATTGTCGATTTTCCAGCTTTGTTTTATTGTTGTTTAGTTTTTTACCATTGTGGTTGGAAAATATATTTGGTTTGAAATCAAGTCTTCTTAAATTTGTAACATGTATTTCTTAGGTCTCTTTTTATGTGATTTAACCAGGGGATTCTTCTGTGAGTTCTGGGAAAAAAAGAAATGTTTATTCTATTTTTCTTGGATGGAATGTTTTGTATGTATCATTTAGAACCATGTATTGTGAAGTATGCTTCAAGTAAAAAAAAAAAAATATTCTTGTTGAAAAAAACCGCAATAACTTTAACTGAGAATACTCATTTAAAATAGAGCATATCAGAGGGGAGGTGGGTGGGGAGATGGGCGAAATAGGTGAAGAGGGATTAGGAGTACATTTAACCATGATGAGCACTGAGTAATGATGCACAGAATTGTTGAATCACTATGCTGTACATCTGAAGCTAATATAACACTGTATATTAACTATACTGGAATTAAAATAAAAAGCAATAAAAATAAAAATAAATAAAGTAATTTTAAAAAGAGGAGAAAGAATACAAATCATAATGAAACAAAAAAAAAACAGGTTACTATAAAAAATTCCAAATGCAGTGGAAAGAAATGGAAAAACTTGATCAAATATAAACATATAGATTAAAAAATAACCTTCAGAATGCTGCATTTTGTCAAACCTAAAAGTGGAGGCATAAAAGAAAATGGATGTTTGGGGCACCTGGGTGGCTCAGTTGGTTGAGCGTCCGACCTCAGCTCAGGTCGTGATCTCTCGGTTTGTGAGTTCAAGCCCCACATTGGGGTCTGTGCTGACAGCTCAGAGCCTGGAGCCTGTTTCAGATTCTGTCTCCCTCTCTGTGCCCTCCCCCACTCATTCTCTGTCTCTGTCTCTGTCTCTCTCTCACTCTGTCAAAAATAAACATTTAAAAAATTAAAAAAAAAATAAAATGGGTGTTGAATTTCCTTGGAAGCCCCTTTTAGAGTGATAATTACTTCATAATTACAAAAACAATGTAAAGAGCAATTATTAAGTACATAAAAAAAGATGGCCCATTTAGTTCTATCTTGCAAAAATGTAAGGAAGAGTCTGGGAAAGGATTATGTTAATGAGTTTGGGGAATAAATTAGGTTATGTATAAAAGAATTTTTAGATGTAACATGTTTTTACACAAACTTGATAAAAAACAACTTTGTGAGTAAATCCATTGTTTCACACCTGTATTATCTCACAAATACTGTTCATTGGCCTCACAAGCTGCAAAGGACTTGGACAGTGAACTTGTGACTCTAGAATCTTTGGTCTTAGGATGGTGCTTAGTTATTTTATTTTTACTTTTTTTTTTTTTTTTTTTTAGTATAGTTGACACAATGTTACATTAGTTTCAGGCCTACAACATAGGGTGCTTGGTTATTTCAATTTGCATATGACCCACTGGTGAATCATTTTTTTAAGGACCTTTTTGATTCTGTTGAATGGGGCCTGGGATTTTGCATTTCTTTTTGTTTTTAATTTTTTAATGGTTATTTATTTTTAAGAAAGAGAGAGAGACAGAGTGTGAGGGGGGAAGGGGCAGAGAGAGAGGGAGACAGAATCTGAAGCAGGTTCGAGGCTCTGAGCTGTCAGCACAGAGCTTCACTCGGGCTCGAACTCAGAACCACAAGATCATGAGCTTAGCCTAAGTTGGACCCTTAACTGACTGAGCCCCTGGGGAGCCCTTGGGATTCTGTATTTCTAAGTAGTTCTTGGAGGAAAGTGATGCTGCTGATCCCAGACAGCACTGAGATTACCAACGCTTTAAATTGCTGTCTGATAGTTCTCTTTCCAGGAGTGAATGCCTACGCCAGATACTATCATTAATAGTTCAGTGTTCTGCAGCGATAGCTTTTTGTTCACAATGTCTATCATAATTTGAAGGCAGAAATTGTGTGTTTTCATGTTTCATTCCTGTGTACTCATTCCTTATTTGATTATTTTTTTCATAAATGCTTGCTCTCATTTCATTTGTATATATCATACATATACAGACACACACATTAAAAAGATGAATTCTGTTGAAAGCATGTTTCAAAATTTTTTGAAACTAGCTTTTATTATCATTCAATTACTTTACAGTGACTTGATTGTGGTTTTCACTTTGAATGAAATATATTTGATTTTTCACACTTCTTCAACTTTGCGGGACTTTTTTGAAGCAAGCTGTGCACCCACAACTGGTCTGCATTCATCTATATCGGATGTGAGATCCTTCAGACAGAACTCCTATAGCTTTACTACTACTCGAAAATATCGACATTTCTGTATATGTACCATTTAAGGGAAAAGTATTAAATGCACAATGCATTTATTTTACATTTAAGAATTTGATAGTTTGGGAATGGAGGAAAACATTCTTATGGTACATTTCCATAAAATAAGATTTTGTTGAGATCATTGACATTTATTTACCACTCCCTTTCCTCATCCTTAATGTATGATTTTTTACGTTTTTCCTGCTTAATTTGAATACTGCAACCAGACATTTACTTTTACCTCACAATCTTACTAGTAAACTTAAATGTTTATTAGATAACTGAGATACTTAAAAAAAAATGTTTATTTTGAGAGAGAGAGAGTGAGAGAGAGCAAGCAGGGGAGGGGCCGGGGGGGGGGGGGGGAGAGAGAGAGAGAGAGAGAGAGAGAGA